>NC_080695.1:7718999-7723979 GCF_030445035.2 Dasypus novemcinctus | reverse complement strand
TGCCTCTGGGCCCCAAGGGGCAGCTGCGTGAGGCCGGCCTCGTCTCCTCGCTCACACCTCTGGCCGCAGCACCCACGTCGGCCCTGGCACTTGGCAGGCACGCGACAAGCATTTGTCCAGTCAGTGACCTCGGTGGGGGGCTCCAAGGTCAGTGCCGGAAACCGTGGGTGCGTGAGCGTGGTGTGTGCAGCCGGCGGGCAGTGTCAGCGCAAAGAGAGCGGGCTGCCTCCAGGGTGGTGAGCGCCCCGTCAGCGGGAGGATCCAAGCAGAGGCCGGTGTTACCTTCAAGGACCTTCCTTCCTGCGAGCTGGCAGGGTGGGTGCTGGGGTGACCGGCGGCCGTGGCAACACCAGGACGGGCTGGGACCTGTGAGCACGGTGGGGGGCGGCCTCGTCCCTCCCCATGTGGGACAGAAATAGCAGCCTTCCCGGGCCGAGGCGGGGTCACCCGGTGGTCACTGCTGGCCGCGGCGGCCGAGCCACGGGCGGGTGTAGACAAAGACCGAAGATCCTCGGTGCGGAGGCCGCAGAGGAGACCCCGGCGTCCCCGCTCGGGCGTGTCTGCCCCGAGCCTGCCCGGGTGGGGGGCCCGCCTGGGTGCCTGTCCCAGCCGCCGTCGCCGGCCCCTCGTCCGCCCCTGTGTCCCCCGCGAGGGGGCGAGAGCGGCGGGGGCTGCTCCAGCGCCGAGCTGTTTGCCAACGTCCACGCCGCCGGCCCTGGGCGCTGCCTTCCCTTTGTTGTTTCACAGCTTCCAAGCGTGCGTGCCGGGCGGTGCGCGGGGGGCGGCATCTCCCTGCCCCGCTCCCGGGGACCCCGCTTCCAAATCAGGGGGGCACGGGGGCACCAGACTACCCAGCAGCCAGGCGGGGACCTGGGGACTCTGGGGTCCCCGGGGGCTCCGTCCCTGCCTCTGCCCTCGGCTCACCTGTGGGGGGAAGGACGCACCTCGGCCCTTTCGGCCACGTGCGCCTCCCCCCTTGGGCTGGCGGGTGCCGTTCAGAGGGTGGAGGCCGCCTGTCCAGGCCGGGCCGTGCGAGCCCGCGAAGCCCCCGCCCGGGCCCGCGGCTCAGGCGTCCTCCCCACGCCCTGCGCCCTGCGGGGACAGAGGCCACGCGTGCCCTGCCCAGGCCGCGCCGCGGCCACCCGGGCCCTGCTGGCCGGCAGGGGGCGCTCGCCGCCGCCCTCGCCCGCCCGCCCGCGCTCGCCCGCCCCAGCTGCTCCCGTCAGCACCTTCTTGGAGCGTGTAATTCACCGCGGCCGACAGCTGGGCCGCCCGCGCCGCCCGCCGCTCCCGCACCTGAGGCCGGCCCCGCCGACCCGCCCGCCGCGGGGTGGGTGCCAGGCCCCCCCCGCCCCTCCTCCTCCGGGGGCCCCAGCGGTGGGAGGGCGCGCCGTCTGGTACCCCCGCGCCCCGCGCCCCGGCCCTCGCTAGCCGGGTCTCTGCCCATCTGGCCTGCCCCTGGAGCCCACCCGGGGGGCAGTCAACAAACCGACCGGAACCCGCAGCGGCCCAGGCCCGGGTCAGCGGCGCCGGTGGAGGGCCGAGGCCCCGCTCGCCGGCTGCGTGCCCTGGGGCAAGTCTCCCGCCCCAGCCTCGGTTTCCCCATCTGGAGACAGGGAGGCTGTCAGCACCTGCCCCTGCCGTGAGCCCGCGAGAGCCTGCAGGTGGCAGCTCAGCGCGGCGCTGGCGCGGGGTGGCTCGGCGAGGGCGCTGCCGAGGTGTCGGGCGGGCCGTGGCTGCTTCTCCGCCTCCGTGGTGTCCTGGAGTTACGGTCCTCAGAGCTTCAGGGGGCGTGGGAGGGGGAGCCAAGCCTTGTCACGAGCATGCTGTGTGTCCTGGGCAGAGTGTGGTCCCTCTCTGGGCCGCGGGAAAGGAGCAGGTGGGCAGAGATGCTGCCGGGGCCCCATCACTCTGGGCGTTCTTCCTTGGGTTTGGGTGGCTTGCCTTCCTTCCCGGGGGGTGACACTGAGGCCCGACAGGCTGGGGAGGGGGATGAAAGCATCGTGACCAACAGCCGGCGACGTGTGTCACCCTCCCCAGCCCTCTCCTTTGTCGGCCCCCTCCCCGGGCTCCTGAATTCCTCCATAGCAGATGCCGCCACTTTAAATGGACGGGCCCTTCTAGATCCTTCTTCCCACAGGTGACGAGGCGCTGCATCCCACTGGGGTGGAAGAGCTTCGCAGCAACAACCCAAGGCCCCCGGGAGCCCGGGCTCGGCGCCCACGTCCATCTTCCGAGACTCGGCCGCGCACTGCCACGGGTGCCCGCTGCGCAGGCCGGGAGACCGAGGGCGGGCAGGGCTGGCTTGCCTGGACCCCCCTGGTCCTCGAGGCCCCCCTGCCCCCACACAGCGGCAACCGAGCGGCCAGAGCAGGGAGGGGAGCGTTTATCTGGGAAAATAAAGAAATCACAATTTTTAAAAGTTTTTGAAAAGCGATCCGTGCTGGAGTCAACCAGAACGGAAGGGCTGGCCCAGCTCCCTCCCGAGCGCACGCCCCAAAGCGCCAGACCCCCCCTGGGGACCCTCGCTCTCAGCGCCACCTCCTCGGCTGTGATTTATGGGGGTTGCAGCAGGGTTTGTGTCTTCTCGTCTCCTTGGAAAGCAATTTAGGGCCGAGTGCGTCTGGGAACCGCTCCTCAGGAGTGATCCAAAAACCAGCCAGCGTTCCCAGCACAGAGATGTCCAGGGCAGCATTTATAGCCGCGAAAATCGCGTGCGGGGGCGGTGCTCCAGGACGTGGGACGGTGGCGGGTGCGCCTGCTGCACAGAGGCTCCAGAGCTGGGAACGGCCCCGGGGAGAGGCCACTAGGCAACGTCGGCCAGAGGAGTCAGGTGCAGAGTCGAACGCACGCGAGCGAGATTCCCACCCGGCACCTCCGCGCCAGGCTCGGCCGGCGGGCAGGGTGGGCACGAGAGAGGCCGGGGGAAAAGGACGCGGCTCCACGGGCCGGGGCTGGCGGGACTCTTTTCCCAGCCTCTCGGCTCGGTGAGCGTGTACCGTGCTTACCAGAGACGCGCCCAGCCTCACTTAGAGGGTAAATTATTTAAAGCCCCATTTGTACCCTGCAGTATTTACGAGTGAAATGATACGGTGTCTGGGATTTGTTTTAAAACGCGCTCCAGATGTATTCGGGCGTTCCTTGTACAATTAACGAGGACGCTTAATGAAAGCCCGGCACGCGGGCTGGGAGGGCGGCGGCCGCGCCGGGCGGGAGCGGGCCTGCGGCTGCGCGCAGCTTCCGGGGCCGCTCCCGCCGGGGGTGCCGTCGGCCAGGCGGCTCCGCCCTTGGGCGCTTGGGGTTTGGTCCACAGCGAGCCGGTGCGGGGTGGGGGTCGTGCCGGAGGCGTCCTGGAAGGAGGATGGGACAGGGCTCCGGGGTGGAGTGCCAGCCGCGGCGATGGCGCGCGCGGCTTCTCTGGGGTGGGGGCTCTGGGCCCCGGAAGGCCTGGCGTGTGGGGCCGAAGGGGGCAGGAGGGGATTTGCCGGGGCCCAGAGCAGCCCTGAGCTCCGGCCTCAGGCCCCACGGGTGGCCCTGGCCGGGCGGGTGAGGGTGGAGGCCACGAGGGCCACGCGGCGTGGCAGGAGGCGTGGCGGGCTGCGCGGGGCCTGCGCGGCTCCCCGGTGCCCGGGCTTGTTTACCTCTGCAGGCCCCTGGGGCCCTCTCCTCCTGAAGCCGCGGCCTGGCTGGAGGCGTCAGGGAACACTGCCCGCCCGCTGCAGAGCCCCGCGTCCCGGCCGGCGCCGGCAGCACCGCGGGGGCCCCTCCGGCCGCGCGGCTTGGGAGCCTGAGCCCAGATCCTCCTCTGACCCACGGACCCTTCAAGGTGGGTCAGACCCCGGTGAAGTCCAACAATCCAGGAGCCCAATCTTGGCAACTTCCTGTGACGGTGCGCCATTACTGACTTCCTGTGCCTCAGTTACTTATTCTGTAAAACGGAGCCATGAAGGGATTACATGCATCACTGCACACTCTGTGCTTGGAGCAGCAACTCCTGTGTTACGAGCTTGCGTTAGCCATCACCACCACCACCACCATCACCACCTTCATCACCACCACCACCACATCACCACCACCATCTCCACCACCACCACCACCACCATCATCCCACCACCACCACCTCCACCACCATGATCATCACAGTCACCACCACCAAGATCACCTCCATCACCACTACTATCGCCACCACCACCATCACCACGACCACCACCATCACCACAAACATCACAACCATCACCACCACCACCACCACCACCACCTCCATCATCACCACCTCCACCACCACCATCACCACCTCCACCACCATCACAACCTTCATCACTACCACCATCACCATCACCACCACCACCATCACCACGACCACCACCATCACCACCACCATCACCACCACCACCATCACCATCACCATCACCACCACCACCACCACCATCATCACCAGCATCACCACCACCACCTCCACCATCACCACCATCACCACCACCACCATCACCACCACCACCACCATCACCATCACCACCACCACCACCACCACCATCACCACCACCACCACCACCACCATCACCACCACCACCACCACCACCACCACCTCCACCACCACCACCACCACCTCCACCATCACCACCATCACCACCACCACCACCATCACCACCACCACCACCACCATCACCATCACCACCACCACCACCACCATCACCACCACCTCCACCACCACCGCCACCACCTCCACCACCTTCACCACCACCACCATCACCATCACCACCACGACCACCACCACCACCACCTCCACCACCACCACCACCATCACCATCACCACCACCATCACCACCACCACCACCATCACCACCGCCACCACCTCCACCATCACCACCATCACCACCACCACCACCACCACCATCACCACCACCACCACCACCATCACCACCACCACCACCATCACCACCACGACCACCACCACCACCACCTCCACCACCACCACCACCT
>NC_080695.1:7611499-7713999 GCF_030445035.2 Dasypus novemcinctus | reverse complement strand
GACGCCGTGGAGTCCCCCACCCCCAGGGACGGCTGTGGGGCGCAGCTCGATGCGTTTCCTGCCACGCTGTCCGCGCTGGCCCCGCGCGCGTGTGGCTGGGCCGGCGAGGAGGCGGGGTGCGCTGGCACATGGGGGTGCCGTCCCCTCAGGCCCAGCAGAGAAGGACGCGGGGCTGGAGCCCGGGGCAGCTGCCACCCAGCGCCCGCCGCCACCTCCCGGCCTTCTGGACCGCCCGGGCCCACGGGGAGCTCAGCCAGGGGTGCCTTCACAGAGCTGGGTGGACTCCCGCTGCCCCCCGGGCTGCACCGTCTGTCCCCTGGACTCTCGGTCAGGGCAGGCCTTGCTCGCCTCGGGACCCAGGCCCTGGACTCCCCCAGGGCCAACCGCCCTCGGGCCCCGCCTCCCCCACCGGACCTTGGCCCCGCGCCCTCTCGCTCCTGGAATGCACCCGTCCTGCCCTCGCGGCCTCAGCGCCTTTGCACTTGGGGGCCCTCATCTAAAGGGACCCTCTCGTGGCTGAGACGTCACCCCCCAGAGGCCTGCACTGTGCTGCCCTGGAGGGGAGCCCCAGACCCGTCCCTCCCGGGCTTTTGCATTTTCCCAAATGGGCCGCAGCTCCCCTTACCGGGGGCACCAGCGCCCACCTCCTGAGCTGTGGGGGGAGGCACCCCCAGGGCTCCCAGCCCCGGCTGTCGAGCCGCCCCCACCCCGATTTCGCGGCTTCCGGCCCCCGTGTCCCCCCCACGTCCCTCATGTCACCTCCCCATGCCCCCTCCCCACGTCCCCTCGTGCCCCCCCACGTCCCCTCCCGCATCCCCTCGTGTCCCCACCCGCACCCCTCCCGTGTCCGCCCTGGTCTTGCCCAGCACGGTCTGGCCCGGCCTGCAAAGGGTTAAGCGCCGGCCCCCCGCCCTGCGGCCTGATCCCCCGAATCCTCTTTTAATTATTTTGCTCGGCGGCGGCGGCGCCTTCCCGCAGCCACCCTTATTGGCGCGTGCTGCCCGGGGCCTCTGCAGACCCCCTGCCCAGGAAGGCAATAAGCGACAGCCCCAGAGGTGGGCTGGGAGCCACGGCCGTGCCGGGGCGGGACGCCCGGGAGACCCCCGGGCGGTGGGTGTCGCGCTGCCCCCGGCAGGCCGGGTGCCACGGCAGTGGCCAGAGCTGCCAGGGACCCGTGGAGGGGGGCCACGGGTGGCTGGGCCCTCGATGGACATGGAAACGGGGGCGCAGGGTGGGGCCGGGGGGGCCCAGGCTGGGCCACGAAGCTTGCACGTGGCTCCGTGAGCTCTGTGTCCTCTCAGCAGGGGGTCTGGGGACAGGCAACAGAGATGGGGCGTCCCTGCCTTTCCGGGTCGGTGCACCCCTGGCTCCCCAGGGGAGGAAAGAAGGCGGGGGGCAAGGCGGACCCCTCCTGGGGCTGCCCCTGACCGCCGTGAGTGTCAGCCCCTGCGGGGCGGAGACCCCCTGACCCGGCCTCCACCCTGACCTCAGGGCCCGCCCCGCGCCAGGCCTCTCGGCACCCACTTCCGTGTGTGCGTGTTTCCTTCCTGCCCTTCCCTTGTCCTTGACCGGCCGGCTTCACCCTCGTCCTTCAAGGCCCAGCTCAAACGTTGCTTCCTCCAGGAAGCCTCCGTGGGCCCTGCCTCCGTGGCCCCTGCCCTGTCATTTGCCCTCCGTGGCCTGCCCTCCGTGACCCCACTCCCATCGCTCGCCCTCCTCAGCCCCTGCCCCTGTGGTCCGCCCTCCACGGCTCACCCTCCGTGGCCCCACATCTTCCGTGGCCTGCTCTCCGTGGCTCATCCTCCGGGGCCCTGTCCTCTGTGGCTCAACCTCCATGGCCTCTGCCCCTCGTGGCCCCCACCCTCCGGGGTCCCTGCACCCATGGCCCTGTCCCCGGCCCCCCCGGGGCTGGCCCTGTCTGCGCCTCAGCAGCAGGGGGTTTGCACCCACACCAGCCACGTCCGGGTTTTCAGCCCTTGGCGCCTCTCGCCGGCCCGTCCCTCCGCACAGGGAGCTGCGGCCGTGCCCGGCCTGCCACCCCCGCGGCGCACGGCGCCCGCTCGCCCTCGCGCCCTGCCCGGCCAGCGCCAGCCTGCGCCTTGCCCCAGCAGGGCTGGGGGGAAGGCTGGACCCGCTGTGCGCCGTGGGCACGTGCGGGACGGGCGCGCACGGATCGGCCTGGGAACGTGTGTGGGCGCGGTGCTCGGGTGTGCCCGTGTGTGTGCGCCTGTGCGCGTACAACCACGTGGGCCTGATGGAGCCCAGGAGGAGGCAGTGCCTTCCCGCGAGCACGGCTCGGGGAGGGGTGTCAGGGCCACCCCGGGCCCGCGCTGGCTCCTCCCCGCTGCTCATGTCCCCGCTGCCCTGTGCCGTCGGCCCGGCCGAGCCGTCGGGCGTTGTTCAATGGCCTGGACGGTCAGGGGCCCCCGTGCCCTTGGCATTGTGGACCCCCAGCCCTCGGCATTGGGCCCCCCTACTCCCCTTTCGCCCCCTCTTTCGTCATTGCTCGTCCACATGCGACGTGCAGGGCGGCTGTGGGAGAGCTCCAGGCCGTGCCCGGGGTCCGCAGGCGCTCCTGCCACGCGGGTCCTCATGACGCGTCCTTCCGGGGCCCCTCACTGAGGCGGGGCTCTCGCAGCGCCGCCGGCCACGGCCACATGGGCATGTCCTCCTGCTGAGGGCACCGTGGGCCCCTGTGCCTCCTGGTCGTCCCTGAGTCCGCGCCCTCGCCCGGGCCTCGCGTGGGGCCCTCAGGGTCGTCCCCTGAAGCCGCGGGCGGCCGCAGCAGGGGTGGCAGTCGGGGCGTCCACACGGCAGCTCCCGTCACTGGGGCGGGGCCTCGCCATCCCAGCCTCTACCACCTGCTGCCCTCGGGCCGCCCCTCCCGAGACCTCGGCCAGGCCCCCGGAGCCGGCCCCGCCCGCGCCGCCCCTTCCTCACCGCGTCTGCGCCCCTCAGTTCTCAGGCTTCTGGACTAGGGACTGTCCCTCGGTGTGGGCAGCTCCCAACACCAGCACAGTCGGCAGCACACTCATGACATGGCACACGTGTGACACAGCACACACATGACATGACACGCCACGCACACGTACACATGCAACATGACACGTCATGCATGCGTGCAATGCAACACACTTACGATGTGATCCATGTACACGACACACGCACCATGTGACACATGTGTGACCCATGATGCAGCACAGTTATGACACAACACATATATGATGTGACACACATATGGTGCTGCACTCGTATGATGTGGCACACGATGAGACCCATGTATGATGTGGCATGCTCACAACACATGTATGATATGACACACGCATAATGCGACACTAGTATGGTGTGACACCTGATGCGGCACGCTCATGGTGACACATGCATGGCGTGGCACACACATGATGCATTGTGTTTATCCGGTGGCATGTGTGGCGTCATACATGCATGATGTGGCACACGTGTGACGCGATACACGTGTGGTGCGGTGCCGCCTCCCCTCGCCGTTTGCTGCGCGGCAGCCCTGCCTTGCCCGGCCCCCCAGGAGGAGCACAGGGTGGGGGTGACCCCGCCTGGCGCCCTGGGTCGGGGAATGCGCCTGGAGGCCCCGCAGCTGGGCAGCTCCAGGCGGCCAGGGAGGGACGTGGAAGACGAGCGGGGAACAGTGTTTCAGGGCGGGGAACAGCCTTTGCAAAGACGTGGAGGTCAGAATTAGTGTGGGGTGTCCAGGGGTCCCCACTAGAGATGCTGAGGCTGGAAGAGCCCCTGGGGGGGACTGTGGAGGAGGGGGCGGAGCAGGGGGCAATGGGGCCCTCTCGCCTTTGGGAACGGCCCACGCAGCAGGATCACGCGGCGCAGCGCTCGAGAATGCTCCCACGCCCTCCACGCGCCTCTTCATCCACTAGGAAGACGGAGGACGAGCTTTGCTCTAGTTCCCATTGTGATTCAGAGGGGATTGAGTTCTTTAATCCTATAATAAAGTGACAATTTCCGTTTTCCCAGGCAGTTCATTTTCACAAAATGACCTGGGTCGCGACCCGCTGCCGACGTCGCGCTCCAGGATCACGTCGAACGGGCGAGGCGCTTCAGCGGGTCCGACTGTGGCGCGGGGGCTCGCGGGGCCCTGGCGGGGCGGGGGCGTGGGAGGCGGGGCGGGCGCGATGGGCGGGGCGCCGCGAGGGGGGGAAGAGGCGCCCGGGGTCAGGCAACGCCCCGCTCCCAGCCTTGCCCGCGGGCTCCCAAGACCCGGGCGTCCTGGGCCCGAGGCCCTGCTGTGTGTCCTCCAGCAGGACACTGCCCTCTCTGGGCTGGTGTGTCCCCGCCTCTGAAATGGGGGTGCAAGCGGCCCCTGCCTTCTCGGGTGGTGACGACTTGAGACGAAGCCAGGCGAGGGTCCCTGCCCCCTGCTCGGGGTTGTGCCACCGGTGAGCGCTTTTAATCGGCCCCGCGCGGGGTGGCCCCGAGGCACCATGTGGGGCCACAGGTCGCTGTGGACACGAGCCACGGTGGCTCTTTGGTTAGTGATCCTGCTCCTGAGTGTTTCACCCCAAAGCCGTGGCCCTCGCCCCACGCTGTGGCCCTCACCCCACCCTATGCCGTGGCCCTTGCCCCAAAGCCGTGGCCCTCACCCCAAAGCTGTGACCCTCACCCCAAAGCCGTGGCCCTTGCCCCAAAGCCGTGGCCCTCACCCCAAAGCTGTGGCCCTCGCCCCCAAACTGTGGCCTTCTCCCCAAAGCCATGATCCTTGCCCTAAAGCCATGGCCCTCGCCCCAAAGCCATGGCCCTCACCCCAAAGCTGTGACCCTCATCCCAAAGCCGTGGCCCTTGCTCCAAAGCCGTGGCCCTCGCCCCAAAACCGTGGCCTTCACCCCAAAGCTGTGGCCCTCACCCCCACACCATGGTTCTTGTCCCAAAGCCGTAGCCCTCGCCCCAGAGCCGTGGACTGCACCCCCAGGCCGTGGCCCTCGCCCTGAAACCGTGGCCCCCACCCCCACTCTGGGCCCTCGCCCTCGCGCCGTGAGGTGGGTGCTGTCACCCCCGTTTTACCTACAGGGAGACGGGGGGTTCGGGGGCCGGGGGCCGGGGGCTTGCCCGAGGGACGTGAACGGTGGTGGGGATGGAAAGGAGGCGGCCGCCCCGGCCCACCGCCCGGCCCCCCGAGTCCAGGCTCGTCCGGGGAGCGCAGGGCTGCTGGCTGCACCGCGGCCTCCCCCCGCCCGCCCGCCGCGGCCCCGAGGCCCAGGCCTGCCACGCCCCGGCCCCTGCCCCCCGAGGACCCGGGCCCCGGGGCCCTCGCCGCTCGCCCACCTGGGGCTCGGCTCGGGGGCTCGTCCCCGCACCTCCCGTGGGGCCCCCCGCGGACAAAGGCCGGACCGCCCCGCGCAGTACGAGGAGCCCAGGGCCCGGGTGGTGCCGCGACGCGGGGGTCCCCGCCGGGCCCTGCCTGGACCCCCTGACGGCCCCGAGCCCCTGAGCCCCGAGAGACACCGAGCTGAGGTGCAGCCCGGACTCCGGGCCCGAGGACCGCCGTGGCAGCGGACGCCGCGCCGGCGCCACGAACGCGCGAAGGGGAATGGGTCTCTGCGGGCCCCCAGGGCTAGAGGTGCAGCGGGGACCCCAGGCTCAGAAGAGGCGGCCACGCCCAGGGGCTGGCGGGGCTGGAGCCCCAGGAGCAGGGCAGGGCGGGGGGGTCCCCTGGGGGACACAGCCACGTCTGTGCTGTCCCCTGCTCTCCTCCTCGCCCGGCGCTGTGCGCTGGCCACTGCCCCTCTCGGGGGGTTTGGACAGTGGGGTGGGCAGTGGGAAGACGGGGGCTCGGGGGGGTCCCCGTGGGGCTCCTGGGAGGTGATGCCTGAGCCCCAAAGGAGCAGGGGCATCTCGAGGCGGGGCCAGGGCTCCCCTGACTCAGCCCAGGCTCAGGGCCAGAACCACAGAGAGGGGAGCCCCGGGGACCCCGCCTCCTGGAGCCCGTGCCCCGGCTGCGGGGCCTGAGCTCGGGATAACGGGGCGGAGCCTGGGGCCGCGGAAGGGGGACCACGCACCTCCTGCAACAGCGGGTAGCCTGCGCCAGGCGGTGGGATTTGCCTAAAAGCCGAATGAACCCCAAGAGTGTGCTGTAGGCCAAATGGCGTACCCCAAAACTCAGGGCCGAGTCCCACCCTGAGCAGGAGGCGGCGGCCTTATTTGGAAATGGGGGCTTCGAGGCTGCAAGGCCACACTGGGGTGGGGGGTCCTGTGGGACTGGGGCCCAATGAGCAGGGCAGGGCCGGCGCCCCCCAGTGCCCTGCAGACTCGGGGGAGCCCGGCCTGCCCACCCCTCGCGGTTTAGGCTCCAGCCCCGGGAGGCCGAGGCAGCCCCATCGGAGGCATGGGGGGTGGGGGTGGGGGTGGGGGTGGGGGTGGGGGTGGGGCAGCACGGCGGGGGTGGGGGGGCACGGTGGGGGCCTGGAATCTGGGGAACCCCCGGCCCCTCATCCATCCACCCATGCGCTGCTGCCCCAGGAAGTGCCCGCTTTAATTAGCGCCACGCCGCCGGGCGCGGCCTGGCTGAGGCTGGGGGGGCTCCCCGGAGGAGGCGGGCGGCCAGGCGGGCAGCGGCAGCTGTGGTGGGACCACCGCCTGGCACGGGAGCAGCTGGCGCTCGGGGTGGGGCGGCGAGGGGCAGGCAGGGTCTGCGCGTGAATATTTTTTTTAAATAATTTATTGAAGTATATCACTCATACATAAACATTCATAAACAGTAAGTGTGTAATAATAGTTGTGAACTTAGAAAACAAACATATATAACATCCTACAGGACCCTCATAACTCATCTACCACCAGTGACTTGCCTTGTTGTTGGACCTTTTTAACTAATGATTAAAGAGCATTGTCAAAATATTACTACTGATTAAGGCATTTTCCCCCCAACCAACCCTATTATTGTTATCTTTGTATCATTTATATATGAACATACATAAACAAGGAAGAGTAGAGTAAAAGTTGTGAACTTACAAAGCAAACATGCACAACATCACACAGATGTCCCGCACATCAACCCTCCACCAACACCTTGCCTTGTCACGAGACGTTTGTTACAAACTATGAAAGAACACTGTCAAAACCTTACTACTAATCATGGTCCTTAGCTTACATGTGGTCTGTTTCCCCCTCAGATATTATAAATAATATTTATATTTAATACAAATATTAATAATATTTATATTTAATATAAATATCAAACAATAATATTTATAATATTATAAATATTATTTATAATAATAAAATACCCTATTATTATTTTTAAAATATATTCTTTATGACAGAAGTTGTAAACTTAGGAAACAATCATGCACGTGTGCAGAATTCCCCAACAACACCCTCCATCAACACACCACACCGTGGTGGAATATTTGCTACAGATAAGATAATGTCATCTGATTGTTACCATGTCCATAGTGCACATTTGGCTCACATTTTCCATACTGCCTCAATGTCAACACAGTAGATCTTTAGCATAGATGCGACAATATTATATAATTACTATGAACCACAGTCCCAGGTCACTCCAGCTGTATTTTTCCCATGCTTCTCCACATTCCCGTCACCCTGCAGGAGTGATACACATCTGCTCTGGCTCACAAAGGACACTCCTGCATCTGTACCATCAACCACAATTCTCATCCACCTCTTGGTTTATTGTGCTATCCAGTTCCTGGATTATTCTCGAGCATCCTGTCACTTGGCACTGACATCCCTAGACCACCAGTTGCGGCCTCATCCCCATGTATAAAGAGCTGTTACTCTCTGCGCTTGAATTTCACCCAGAAGGGGACACCGTCGGCCCCGCCGCCTGACACGGTCGCTCTCTGGGGGGGTCTGTTTCTGGAATCCCTGGCGGGGCAGACGCCCCTCGCGGGGCCAGGACGCGGCAGCGCCCTCCCCGGGGCGGTCGGGGGCTCTGGGGGTCCTGCCACTGTGGCCTGGGGCATGGCGTGGGGCTTGGGGCTGGAGGGCGGGGCGCGGCTCTGGCTCTGCCGGCACCCCAGCCTCAGTTTCCTCGTCCGTGAGAGGAGGGGAACGTGGGGTCCTGCAGGGTCCCACGAGGGTCAGGGAAGGGAGAAAACGCCCCGCGTCTGCGCGCAGGCCCAGGGCGACTCGCAGGACAGCAGGGCAGCGGGGCAGAGGCGGCTGCCTGGGCAGGGGCCGAGGCCCCCCTGGACGGGGCTGCCCACGCGGGGGGTCCCGGCCCTCCCCACGCCCACCGTGGCTCTCGGGCCCCTCCCCGCCGCCCGCCGTCGCCCTATCGCGCGCGCCCTGAGCTCCAGACCCTTCCAAGCAGCCTCCCAGCCCCCCTCCCCGGCCTCCCCCCACCCAAGGTGCCATCTCCTCCCCTGCTCCTCCAGGGCCAGCCCCCCCAGCTCTGCTGCACCCAGCAGGCCTCCAAGGCCCGCCCCGGGCGCACGCGCACCCACTGTGCGCCCAGGGCGCTGCGGCCTGACGGACACACCCCTGCCCTCTGCCTTGTACCTCCTGACGAGGGAGGCGGCCCTGGACAGACTCACAGACGTCTGTGGGGGGGACACGCGGTGACCGGCCACCAGCAAAGACAAAGCCAGGCGGCCGGCAGCGCCGCGCGAGCCACAGGTGTGGTTTTGCGTTTTCTAGTAGCCACATAACAAAATAAAATGTAAATACCGTGTTTAACCTGACACATCCAAAATACTGTCATATTCGACATGGAATCATTAGCAAAATTATGAAATAGGTATTTCACACTTTCTTTTAAAGTTTGCTTTTGAAGATTTTGAAATTTTTAGTTTTCACTTTTTAACAAATCCATTTTACTGATCCATAGTAATAAAGCAAACTATCCATCCAAAGTGTCCCGTCAACGGCATCCAGTGTGGTCGCCGAGCTGGGCGCCCATCGCGTCAGTCTTTAGGTCACTCTTCTTTTGTGGGAGCCTCCAGGAGCCAGGGGGTGGCTCCCACGCAGTGTGGGGGGCACGGCCGCGGCCAGCTAGGAGCCGGGCCTCGAGCTGGGGCCCCGGGAGCCTCAGCGGGGTTTTGAGCAGGAGGAGGACGTGGACCTAGTTACCTCATTTTTTTTTAATTTTCATTTTATTTTTAAATTATCTTTTTTTAAAGTTAATAGATCACAGAAAAGGTTACATTAAAAAACATGAGAGGGTCCCATGCCCCACCCCAAGTACCTTTATTTATTTATTTTTAAAAGATTTTTAAAATTTTAATTAATTTATTTATTTCTCTCCCCAACCCCCTCCCCCAGATGTCTGTTCTCTGTTTCTATTTGCTGTGTGTTCTTGTTTTTGTCTGCTTCTGTCGTTGTCAGTGGCACGGGAATCTGTATCTCTTTTTGCTGCGTCATCTTGCTGTGTCAGCTCCCCGTGTGTGGGGCGCCATTCCTGGGCAGGCTGCACTTTCTTTCGCGCTGGGCGGCTCTCCTTACGGGTGCACTCCTTGCGCATGGGGCTCCCCTACGCGGGGGACACCCCTGCGTGGCAGGGCACTCCTTGCGCGCATCAGCACTGTGCGTGGGCCAGCTCCACACGGGTCAGGGAGGCCCGGGGTTTGAACCGAGGACCATGTGGTAGACGGATCCCCTATCCACTGGGCCAAGTCCACTCACTGTCCCCAATTACCTTTAGCAGCACGCGGGCCCCACGGTGACACTGCCACCACCACCGGGCTGGCTCTGAGCAGACGCCGGAAGCCGCGGACGTGGCTGCGGGCGCAGAGCAGCCGGAAGCTTCCCGCCGCGGCGCGTGGTGCTGTGGAACGCGGTGCTGGGGAAGCAGGCCGGCGGGTCCTCGGAAAGTTAAACGCGGAATCACAGGTGACCCGGCAAGGCTCCTCTGGGGGGGGGCCCGGAGAATCGAGGGCAGGGACGCGACCGACACGTGTACCCGACGCACAGCGGCGTGACTCACGAGGGGGGCCGCCAGCGCCGTGGCAGACCGGACTCCATGAAGCGCGGTCTCCACGCACCGAGCACTCCTCGGCATGGAGAGAACGGAACCCGGGACCCTCCACGTGGTAGGTGGACGCCCTATCGGTTGAGCCACAACCGTTTCCCTACCTCGTTTCCTTTAAAAACCTCCTAATTGTCGTGGAACATCCCAACGCGAGAGCCCCTGCGGCCGCCCGCGGCGGTTCCTCGGTATCAAGGGCACTGACAGCACCGTCCCCGCTGCCACCGTGGGCGTCCAGCCTCTTCCACCTCTCAAGCCGCAGCTCGCGCGCACGTCGTCACTGCCGGGGGCCGGCGCTCCGCTGTCCCGAGGGCCTCGCTCCGGGAATGCCCGCTGGCTGACCGCTGTGTCTGCTCAACGCAACGGTGGCGAGGTCCGCCGGCACGTCCCTGCTTTGAGGGCTGACACCCCGTGTGGGTGGACCGCATCTGTCTGTGCACTTGCCTGTTGGTGACACGTGGTGGCCTCCAGCTCTGGGCGGCTGTGTCCAAGGCTGCCGTGGACGCTGGCACACGTGTGCCTCTCCCAGTCCCTGCTTCTGAGTCCCAGGGTCTCCACTAGGAGGGCGCAGCAGTTTGACATAGTTATGAATTCCAAAAATAGGTACTGGATTAGGTTTGTAATCTGGTCTGCACCTGGGCGTGATTGAGGTATGATTGGGGCTTTGATTGGGCCATGTCATTAGGGCATTGAGTCCCTCCCCTTGGTGGGTGGGGCTCACAGATCAAAGGCATGGCAAGGGACAGAGGGGAGGGTTTCTGATGTTGGAGTCTTGATGTTGGAGTTTGATGCTGACGTCTTAAGCTGGAGCCCCCGGGAAAGAGCCAGAGCCCTTCACCTGACAGTCTACAGCTGACCTTGTGGAGAAAACAGGAGCTGAGCCCAGAGGAGCCCAGGAAGCCTGAGCCCTCACAGCCGTCGGCAGCCGTCTTGCTCCAACACGTGAAAATGGACTTTGGTGAGGGAAGTAACTTAGGCTTTATGGCCTGGTATCTGTAAGCTCCTGCCCCACATAACTACCCTTTATAACACAGCAGATTTCTGGTGTTTTGCATCAGCACCCCTCTGGCTGACTAACACAGAGTAGACACGCAGGGCTCATGGTAATTCTAGGTTTAATTTTCTGAGGGACCCCAAGCTGCTCTCCACAGTGGCCGCCCAGCCTGGTTCTCGACCTGCCCGTGGGCTCCTCCTCCTCTACATCCCACACTCGTGATCTCCAGTTTTTTGAAACAATGGCCATGCTAGAAGGTGGGAAGTGTCTCAGAGTTTCAGGCTGCATTCTCTCATGGCTGATGATGTGCATCTTTTCATATACTTATTGGCCATTAGAGTATCATCTTTGGAGAAACGTCTGTTAAAATCCTTGGTGCATTTTTCAATTGGGTTGTTTGTGTTTTCATTGTTGAGTGTTGGAATTCTTTATATATTCTGGGTATTAAACTCTTATTATATCTGGTTTCCAAATATTTTCTACCATTCAGGGTTGTCTTTTTACGTTCTCGATACTGTCCTTTGATGCACACGTTTTTAATTCCGAGGATGTCCATTTTACCTATTTTTTCTTTTGTTGCTTTTGGTTTTTGTTTGAAACCTAAAAAGTCGTTGCTGAAGATGCTTCCCGATGTTTTCTTGCAAGAGTTGCGCGGTGCTGGCTCTGACAGTTGGGTCGTTGGTCAGTTTTGGATTATTTTTTGTGTCTGGGGGTGAAGGGGGGCCACGTTCACTCTTTTGCAGGTGGTTTCCACTTGGCCCAGCGCCGTTGGTGTCTTGTTTAGTTTTGAGTTGAAAGGGGAGGCCTGAGGGTGGAGGACGTGGAAAAGCTCCACTCTAATCCAGCTGCTTGTCTTCTGCAAGCATCCCGTCACTGAGCAGGGCTGCGTGGGTGCCAGTGGCTTGGGATCGATGCTGCCCTGGATGAAATGGCCAGAATCCCTCCTCTCCAGGTGTGCTGGGGCGTCCTGGGTTTAGGGTGCCCCCAGGGCCCCACCCCCAGACTGCTCTGCCCCAGCACTGGTGTCACACCGAATCCCCCAACACCTGGGCCCCAGAGCCATCAGCCCGTGTCACAGGTGAGGGGGCCAAGCTCAGAGAGAGACCTAGGGGAGGTGGCCCTGCCAGGGACACCTGGGGAAGGTGGCCCTGCCAGGTGGGGACATCTGGGGACTGCCAGGTGGGACACCTGGGGAAGGTGGCCCTGCCAGGTGGGGCACCTGGGGAGGCCTTCCTGCAAGGTGTGCCCCATCCCTTGCTCTTCCCTGGGCCCACCTCATCCAAGCTTCCAGTGGGAGTTGGGGGGGGGCGGTAGGGACAGGGAGGCTGCAGGTGGCCCTGTCCCCAGCCCCTCCGTGTTGAAACGCAGGAGCCCGTAAGCTCGGGCCTGGCCGAGACGGGCGTGCGGCCTCTCACCTTTGGGAGCAGCGGACCCCTCTCAGCTCCTGGCCTCCCGCCCACCCCTGCCGGGGACCTCGGCTCTCCAGGCCACCCGCCGTGCCCAGCATGGGATGCCTAGAGGCCGGCGGCCCACCGCTGAGTCTTTATTTTTCAGCACTCAGTATGAAATATTTCAATCTTCCAGAAACCTGGTGAGCTCGATGGACACCCACGTACCCCCTCGGCTAGATTCGCACCTGGGGCTGCTTCGCTACCTTTGCTTTATTTCTCTCTGGGATACATCATGGCCATCACGAGTATCACTGAACTTGGGAGCGGCGTTCTCGAGTTCCCTCCACATCCCTGCCAGAGCAGGGAACGCCATTCCTTTGTCCATTGCGTGCGTGGACCACACTCGTTTACCCGTCATCCGTTGCTGGGCATTTGGGTCATTCCCAGGCAAACCCACAGAGGCGCACGATAGGTCAGAGGTCATCAGAGGCTGAGGGGAGGGGGTGGGAAGGATGTCTTTTTCTTCTTTTTCCTCTGTGTCTGCTTGTGTTCTCATTAGGCGGCTCCGGGACCCCATCCTGGGACCTTCCCGAGTGGGAGAGAGGCGCCCGTTCTCTTGCTCCAGCTCGGCTCCCTGGTGCGCTGCGTCTCGCATTGGTGCGCCATCTTGCTGCGTCAGCTCTCGGTGTGGGCGGCACCGCTCCCGGGTTCCTGGCGCGGGGGGCACCCCTGTACGGGGCGACCCTCCCCGCACGCAGCAGCACTGTGCGTGGGCCAGCTCACCACACGGGCCAGGAGGCCTTGGGTATCAAACCCTGGACCTCCTCCATGGTGGGCGGACGTCCATCCATTGAGCCACATCCGCTTCCCAGGAAAGTATGTCTCAGTAGGCGCAGAGTTTCTCCTCGGGGTGAAGAAAAAAAAATCGGCAATAGATGGTGGTATCGGTTGACCAATATTGTGCATGTAATTAATGCCACTGAATTGTAAACTTAGAAAGATTTAAAATGGCCCATATATGTATATTAGACTGCAATAATTTTTATTTGTATCTTGCAGACATTATAAACCTTTATCATCAACACTTCAGCAAAGAACATCTGAAAACAGGATGTTCTCTTACAAAACGACAATCAACGATCTGACTGAAGAAACGCAGCGTTGCCGGTGCTACTACAACGCGAGCCAGCCCTTATGCAGCAAACGTGGCGACCAGTTGCCTGGGGAGCGTGTCCAGTGCAGGCGCCGGGCGGTGAGTCCAGGGGAGGACGGAGGGATCAGACCAGAGAAAGACCCAGGGAGGCTCCAGAGGGAGGACGTCAGCCTGTCCCCGTGAGGACGCGACCCTGTGAAGGAAACCTGCAGGACCAACAGGAAGCCTTCACGAGCCTGCAGGCTGTCCGGCCACACCGACCAGCGATGGCATTTCTTACCTATCAGCGATCACCAGACGTTGAAATAAAAAACACGCGTACAATAGCATCAAAAAACCAGGAAATTCTTGGGGCCGCAAACAAGGGGCGAGACCTGATTGCGACCAAGTATGAAGGAGCTGCGGGAAATTTAGCTAAGATCTGAATAAATGGCGAGAATGCTGGGTCTGTGGATAGGACGACTTGAGGCTTTCCCTGTGAAGGGGTCAAGTCTCCCCACACTGATTTATAGGTTTGGGGCAATCCCAAACAAAATCCCAGCAGGCTTTTCATAGATACAGACAAGCTGCTTCTAAGATTCACATGGGAAAGGGAAGGGCCCGGGATAGCCACAGCAAGTCGGAGAAAGAAAAACGAAGCTGGAGGAAGGAGCCTGCCTGATTTTAGGGCCCATTAAAAAGCTGCAGTGGAGCTGCTGGTGCGGGGCCAGGCCAGGAGTCAGGACGCAGGAGAGGCCAGCGGGGCACAGCCACGGCAGGAGCCAGGGACATCCAGAAGTGCACAGGCGGGACGCAGGAGAGACCAGCTGCACACCCATGGCAGGAGCCAGGGACGTCCAGAAGTGCACAGGCAGGAGCCAGTGATTTTCCACAAAGGGCCAAGTGAGTGGAGAATCAGTGCCATCAATGAATGGTGCTACAACAGTTGGACGTCCACGCGCAAAGAATGAACTTTGGTCCACACCTGACACCACGTATAAAAATTAGTTCAAAATGGATCACAGACCTGAATGTAAAACCTAAAAATGCAAAACTAGAGGAATCTGTAGGAGAAATCGGGAAACCTTGGGTCAACCAAAGACTTCTTAGATAGCACCAAAAGTACTTGAAAAAATGACCCATGAAAGAAAATATTGATAATTTGGACTTTATCCAAATTTAATCTAGTGCTCTTTGAAAAGACTGTTAAAAGAATGAAGAAAACAAGCCAAGGACTAGAAGAAATTATCTGCAAATCGTATGTCTGATAAAAGACTTTTACCAGAATATATAAAGAACTCTCCAACTCAGCAGTAAGAAAATATTAAAACACTTAAAATGAGCAAAATATTTGAGTAGATATTTCACCAAAGAAGATACACAAATGGCAAATAAGCACATGAAAAGATGCTCAAGACCATTAGTTATTAAGGAAATGCAAACACCACAGTGAGAGCCACTACACACCTATTAGAATGGCTAAAATTAAAAAGACCCATGAAACCAAGTGTTGGTGAGGACGTGGGGGAAATGCAGCTCTCCCATCCTGCCCGTAGGAATGGAAAATGGTAAAACTCCTTCGGAAGAGAGTTTGACAGTGTCTCAAAAAGTCCGACATACACGCAACGCATGACCAGACTTCCCACTGCTGGTATTTGCCTAAGAGAAATACAAGCGTGTTTCCACTAAGCCCTGCGCACACCCGCCCAAGCAGCCTGCGGGTGGTCAGGCAGCGGAGGCGCTGTCTGCAGGGGCGCGGATAAGCACGCTGTGGCCTGTCCACTCTGCGGAACGCTGCCTGGCAAGACCTCAAAATAGTGAGCCAGAGTGGAATCACCAGCCAGGAATTCCCTTACACGGAATTACAGAAAATACACATTCATCTCCAGAGGCAGAGAGAGCTTGCGGTCTGGGGTGGGGCTACTGGAGGGCAGAGCCGAGGGGCCAGGGGAGCAGTTCAGGGTTTTTTTTTGAGGGACAGGGACTGAACCCAGGACCTCGTATGTGGGAGGCTGGCGCTCAACCACCGAGTCCCATCGGTTCCCCTGAGTTGCTTGTTTTGTTTGTTTTCCGTTGTTTTTAAGAGGCACCAGGAACTGAACCCAAGATCTCCCGTGTGGGAAGCAGGCGCTCAACTGCTTGAGCCACATCCACTCCCTAGGGGGAGCTTTTTTTTTAATAGTACAGTTGAATTTTTAAAAAAATTTCTCTCCCCCGGCCCCAGTGGTCTGTTCTCCGTGTCCATTTGCTGCTAGTTCTTCTTTGTCCTCTTCTGTTGTTGTCAGCAGCACCGGGAGTCTGTGTCTCTTTTTGTTGCATCATCTTGCTGCACCAGCTCTCCGTGTGTGCGGCGCCATTCCTGGGCAAGCTGCGCTGTCTTTCATGCTGGGTGGCTCTCCTTACGGGGCGCACTCCTTATGCGTGGGGCTCCCAGCTCCACACGGGTCAAGGAGGCTGGGGATTTGAACCGCGGACCTCCCATGTGGTAGACAGACGCCCTGACCACTGGGCCAAGTGGGAAGCTTTTGATGGAGGGCGTCCTTTGCTCAGATGTGTGTTTGTCAAGGCTCATCAAATATGTGCATCTTCTGGTACGTCAATCACGCCTCAGTAAAGCTGACGTCCTGGGGCTGTGCATTAGGGCTGGGAGAGGCCTGCGGCCCTGCGTCTCTAAGCAGCCCTGGGAGCTGCCGGTGCCTCCGTCCAAGAACTGCACTTGCTGGCGTGCGGCCGACCGTCCCCAAATCCCTCGGAGCAGCTGCTGGGGCTGCCCTCGGAGCTTTTGAGGCCGGACCCTCCGCCTCCTTTCACCCGGAATCCTCGGCCTCCGTCTCGTCCGGGAGACAGAGTTCTCAGCGCGCCCGGGCGAGCTCCTGGCCCACGGTCCTCCATGTGGGCGCAGCGCCTGCCCCCGACCGGCCTCGCCGGGCACACTCACGAGGGTGGCCACACCCGACTTCTGTGTGAATCGGGAGGCGCCCGGCGCGTGGGCTCGTCGCTCGGGTGTGCCTGCCGGCGGGCTCTGCTGCAAAGAAAGCGCCCTGCCCCGGATGGTCAGGAAGTAGCTGCGGGGGGACGCTTTGAGGGTGTGAGCAGCCCCCTCCCCTCCAGCCCGGCGGGTCCAGCGCGCAGCGGCGATTCCTGCTGCAGTCGGTCGGTTCCAGGGGTCACCTGAGGGCAGTTTTCCAGTTCCGTTATTCCTGCTATGCTTGTTGTCGTTTTCCTGTAAGGAAGTCTCCTCCAGGTGCACCAGCACCGACTTGCGGGGTTTTTGTTCGGGGTGCTAGAATCCACCAGGTCGCCGTGTTCGGCGCTCAGGCGGCCCCCATGCAGGCACCGCCGACCCTCCGTCCCGGGGCTGAGCCCCTGCCGGGGCCCCGGGCTCCAGGGGCAGTGGGCGGGGGCCCATGCGGCGCGGCCTCTTCCCCTGCAGTGCGTGGAGGTGGGTGCCACCTCGGTCCGGCGGACGGAAGAGGGTGGGCGAGCCTGGGCCCTCTTCTCCAGAGTTCCCAAAGCAGGGTGCGGCTGGCGCCGCTCACCAAGACGCGGCCCCCGGGCCCCACTCCCCAGGGAGCCCCGAACCCGCGCCGGTGCGGGGGCTTCCCTTTCTGAAGGTTCCCGGCTCCTCCTAAGCGGCCGTCGCGGGCTGGAGGGGGATGCGCCATTGCGGGGGGACCCCAACCTCTTCGTGGTCCCCTAAATTCCCCGCACGCCTGCAGACGTCGGCGCCTCCCAGGAATCCCGGCAGAGAAGCGGCGGAGCTGGACGGAGGGAGAGCTGGACAGACGGCCGCAGGGAGCCGCCGGGCTTTTGTTTTCTCGTTGCCTTCAAATAACATCAATTAGCAACAGCGCAGCGCGTCTCCCCCTCTGGGAAGCCTGAGAACGGGGCGCGCCCCCGCCTCCCACCTTCTGGTACTCGCGTGTGGGAACGAGCCAGACGGCAGGGCCGGCGCGGGGAGCCCCGGCGGTGGTGACAGCTGGCAGCGGTGGCGGCCACGCCCGCCGTGCGCCAGGCCGGCGCTGGGTTCCGCGGCCTTTTCTCGCCAGAAGCTACTGATCCTGCACGAGCCCACCGCGTGGAGGCCCGGCGGGCTGCAGGCCACGGCTGGGGGGCGGCAGAGCTGGGGTTCGAGCAGGCCGGGGGCGGGGTGACGTCACGCGCTGGCCGGTGGAAACACCGCGGGGCCACAGGCGTCCTTTCAGATGCTCTAGAAGGCGAGCGACAGAGACACAGGTGACGTGAGTTTTAATCATATAGTGTCTTTAACTCCCTGTGCAAAATGTTGCCATTTAACCTGTAATCACCATAAAAATCGTCACTAACGGGGGGGTGGTTTATGGGGAGCCTGTATTTTGTGCATGGCTCTTCTGTAAACCCACTTACCTAATAAAATCACTAATGAGATCTTTTACGTTCTTTTCTCCCCGTGCTAGGCTTAGAAGTCCGGCAGGTGTTTTTCGCCGAGAGCGGGTCTCAGACTGGACGGCCTTGCTGCCAGTGGGCATTGGCTACAGGTGCCTGGGGCGCCACCCCCGGCGGCGGGAGATCGGGGCCCTGGCTGCCGCCCTGGACGGCGCGTGCCCTTTGGCCTCCTCGTGTGTGAACGCGGTGCCCAGGCTCGTTGACCCGGACGCCCCATTGTGGAGCACACAGGTGCTTCACTCGACCCCATCGTCCAGGCTGCCGTTGGGAGCCAGGCGGGCAGCGAGCGCTGGGGGGCGGGAGGCAGGCGGAGAGGGAGGTGGGCAGCAGGCGTGGGGGCTGCGCGGAGGGGGAAGCGGCCGTGCCCGCCGCCCCGTGGAAGAGATGACGGAGGATTTAATTAAACCGAGCCCTGCTGCGCGGCTCCTGGAGCAGGGGGGCCCGGAGGGAAGGGGCCGCCTTGCCCACACGAGGGGCTGACGTCAGTTAATAAAACCGCGGCCGGAGGCTGGCCCTCGAGCCTGCGCAGGCCAGAGCGCGGCCCTCGTGAAAGGTGATCAAGGAGAGACGATGACTCGCAGCCTGGGGAGGGGGCTCGGCCACAGGGCTGGCGGCGGGAGTGGGGCTCCGGGGTCTTGCATTTAATCACGGTCGGAGCGGGGGCGCGAGGGGCGGGCACTGTCGTCCTGCCTCGGAAGGCAGCCTGTGACCGTGGCAGAGGGCCAGGGCCGGGGGCACGCTCGGGGGTCCCTCGGGCTCCATGCCTGAGGCCTTGGGGAGAGAAGTGCGTCTGCGCTGGTGAGGGCCCCGTGCGGGGTGGGCGGCGGTGGGGTGCCCCGCTCCTCAGGCGCCAGGGGCCTCCCGGGAGGCGTGGGGCCGGGGCGGAAGGCGCGCCCTCTCCCGAGCCTCGGTGCCCTCTCCTGCCGTGGGCGACGAGTCGGTGTGGTGGCCTCCCTGTGTGGCCGGCCCGAGGCTGGGCTCAGCCCGCGGAGGCGCCGCCGTGGCCTGGAGAAGGCGCCGTGCACACGGCAGGAAGCAGCTTCGCTCCTGTGACGCGGTCGGCGCCCGCGCAGGTGCTGGCTGAGCACGACCGTGGGCCAGGCCTGCCCTGGGACCCAGCGGTTGGGGTGTCCTGCTTCTCCAGCCGCAGCCTGCGCGGCCTGGCGTGGGCTCGGCCTGGAGCAGAGAGGTCTGGAGATAGAGCTGCTCAGGGGCTGCCGGGGCCTCCCCGCGGCTGCTCCAGGTGTGACGTTAAAACCCGGCCGCGTGGGAGCGGGCGTGGCTCAAGCAGATGCGTCCCCGCCTTGCGAGGGCCCAGGTTCCGTTCCCGGTGCCTCCTGAAGAAGACAAACAACGAGCAAACAAGCAGAACACCGACTCAGGGAAGCCGACGAGGCTCCGTGGTTGAGCACCGGCTTCCCACGTAGGAGGTCCCAGGTTCAATCCTCAGCCCCCGGACCTCAAAGCAAAACAAAACAAACAAACAAACAAAAAAAACAAAGAAAAAACCAAGGCCACAGACTCTTCAACACTCTCCCTTCCAAAGGTGGCATGTGGGCTGACCGAGGGGCCGCCCCTAGGGGACAGCGGCTGTGCGTTCCGTCCCAGAAGGCGCGGCCACTCCCCGGCCCTCTTGGCTCACTCGCTCTGGCAGAAGCTGGCCGCCACGATGTTGGGACGCGCAACCAGCACCACCTCATGGGGCGAGGAACCAAGGACCCCCAGGCCCCGCCAAGCCTGCGACGACGCGGTCTAGACAGCAGCCTGACTGTGCCCTCACAAGGGACCCCGAGCCAGAACCACCCACGAAGCTGCTGCCAGACCCCGACCCGCACAGTGGTGAGATAATACATGTTGGTTGTTCTCAGTGGCTGGATTCAGGATGAGTTTGTTACACCACAATGGACAGCTAATTATGGAGTGAATTCCCTCCACCCTCCTCTGCCTGCTCCCAGTCTTTCCCATCACCTGTAGAAACCAGAGCCAGAGAGCTCTAAAAACGTGTTGTGCAAAAAGAAGAAAATGCTTAGAAAAAGAAAAGAAAAAAACGCCAGGTATACATTCAACAGAAGAAAGGCACACCTTGGACTCCAAAGACTACAAGACATTGTTGAAAGAAATCAAAGAGACCAAATAAAGAAAGGCATCCCATGTTCATGGATTGGAGGTGTCATATATTAATGGTTAGGATGGCAATCCTTCTGAAATTGGTCCACAGATTCAACGCAATCCCAGCTGGCTCTGTTCTGCAGAAATCGACAAGCTGATCCTAAAATGGATGTGGAAACGTGAGGGACATGAGAAGCCACAACCACCTTGAAAAAGAAGAACCAAGTTGGAGGGCTCACACTTCCAGTCTCCAAACCACGTACAAGCTACAACTATCGAGGGAGTTGGCATCTGACATAAGACTCAACAAGTAGGTCAACAGAGTAGAATGGAGATTTCAGATGTAAACCCTTAAATCTACTGTCAATTGATTTGTGATGAGGATGCAAAGACCGCCCAAAGGGAAGAGAACACTCTCTTTGATGAATGGTGCTGGGACAGCTAGATAGGCACATGGAAAAGAATGAAGTAGGGCCTCGTTCTCACATCACACACACAGATTAGCTCACAATGGACCCCAGATCTAAATGTGAGAAATACAACAGTAAAGCATTTAGAAGGAAGCGTGGGAGTGGATCTTCACAGCCCTGGGTTAGAGAATGCTTTCTTAGATGTGATGCCAAAAACACAAGTGGCAAAAGAAAAATTAGACAAACTGGACTTCATCAAAATTAAAAACTATTGTGTTTCAAAGGACTCAGTCGAGAAAATGAAAAAGCCCACAGGATGGGAGAAAAGACTTAAAAGATTTAAAAAATCAGATATCTGACAAGGGACGTGTATCTAGAACATACAAGGAGTCATTACAGCTCAATAATGAAAATACAAACAACCCTATTTTAAGAATCTGGATAGACATTTCTCCAGAGAAGATAGACAAATGGCCTGAGAGCACATGAAAAGATACTCAACATCATTAGCCGTTAGGGAAACGCACTCAAGGCCGCAGGGAGGAACCACTCCACACTCATTAGGATGTCTAAAGTAGAGAAGATGGACAATAGTAAGTGCTGACAAGGATGTGGAGAAATTGGGGCCCTCGTACTTTGCTGTGGGCATGTAAAATGGTGCAGCCACCTTGGAAAAGTTCCTCAAAAGATTAAACATAGTTACTCCACATCCAGCCCCACCCCTGGGTATATGCCCACGTGAAGTGAGAGTATTTGTCCACGCAGAAGCTTGCACATGACATTCACAGAAACATCATCCAAAATAGCACAGAAGTGGGAACAACCAAAGAGGCCATCAGCCGCCAAATGCGTGGTAAGATGCGGCTCACCGGGCGGCGGAGTGCTGTTTGGCAACTCAAAGCAATGTGGAGCCGCTACATGTCTCGACGTGGACGAATCTCGGAAACACGCTCCGTGGGAGCGCCAGGCACGAAGCCCCCGTTGCGCAGCTCCAGTTAAATGAGGTGTCCAGACCAGGCAAATGCACACGTTTACGGAGGTGACTGGGGGGTGCCCAGGGCCAGGGGGTGGGGCTGCCCACGGGATGAGGAGGACGCGCTGGACGCACCGCGAGGACGGCCGCAGCCTGGGCGTGTAAGGAAACCCCGGGATCTCGGGGCCACATCCTCGGACGGACGCCGCGCCCCTGGGCTGCCTGGGAGTGCACCACCAGGCGGGCTCTCCCTTCGCCCGTGGACCTGGGGGCTCGGGACAGGGCCCCTCGTAACAGAAGGGGAAACTGAGGCTCGGGGTGGAGGGCTCGTCCGGACCCTGCAGGGGAGGAGCGGGGTTTGGGCCCATTCGGGGGACCCCAGGGTCTCAGCCCCCAGTGTGTTGCTGGGGTGGTCACCCCGGAATCTGCAGGACGGCAGACCAGACGTCTGTGACGAGGCCACCCCAGCCAGTCGGCCTCAGTTTCTCCACCTGTCACACGGGGAGAGGGGACCAGAGAACGGCGGGAGGGCCAGGGGCCGCGGGCAGCTCTCTCCAGCCCCACGTGGGGGGGCACGCCCATTAGCCGGCCTCGGGACTGTTCCCGCCCGCCCCCGGCTCTGGGCCCCCCAGGACGCCTTCGGGCGCGCGCTGGGGCAGTGGGGAGGGGGCTCCCCGGAGGAGACCGGAGCTGGCCACCTGCAGAGACCCGGGACCATCGACTCCTGGGCTCAGCAAGGCCCCTTCCCGACGCGCTGCCTTCGCCTCCGAATTAATCTGGATTTTAAGTACAATTAAGAGGTGATGGGGCCAGCGCGCCTTTCAAACACAGTTTAGCACAAAATCCTAATGCAGGAATTACACAAACGGATATTGTCAATATAATGGATTCCCACCAATTGCACTAAACAAGGTTGAAACCAGCCTGTGCGCTGTTTGCGGAGAGGCCAATTCCGCCCTGCCGCGGTGGAAGCAGGGGAGAGACGGCCGCGCCGCGGCTTCCGATCCAAACTCATTACCGGGGAGCTTGTAACACGTTTCAGAGAATTCATTAGGGAAAGAAAACAGTAAAATTTGAAGTTATTTGTAAAACCGACAGGGAAAACATGCATCATTTCGCGGAAGGAAATGTGTCGATTCCAGACGAAGGCGCGGGGCGGGAGTGGAGGGGGAGCGGCGAGCGGAGGCGGTGGGAGACCAGGGCCGGCGCCCTGGGGGCTGGAGGCCGGAGGCGCAGGGCCGGGGTCCAGGGTGGGGGCCTGCCCTCCCGGGGCCGTGGTTGCAGCCTGGGGGCTCTGGCCCCTGCCCTGTCCCTCTGCTGCCCGAGCTCCGGGCCGTGGGCCTGCGGGCGTCTGTCGGGTGCCGTGGGGCCGGGCCACGAGGGGCGCAGGTGGGGCGCGATCCAGCGTCCGTGGAGCTCAGCACGGGGCCGGCAGCCACCGGTCCCCACGATGGCAGGAGCCCGCCCTCGGCCACACAGCGGGGGGCGAAGCTCGCCAAGGCCCTGGACTTCCCCTGCGGTCTGCAGGGGCAGGAAGGGCTGGACGTCCGTGGTCAAGGTCAGGGCCGGGAGTGCCCCTGCCCTGGGCTCTGCTGGCTTCTGGCCGCCAGGAGGACCTTCTTCGGGCAGCAAATCGCGCTGCGCCCACCCGCCCCGTCCCCCTGCCCTGGCTGCGCCCGTAGGACGCCCTGATTCAGGCCAACTCGCCTTTGGGGGTCTCAGCTGAAATGACCGCAGACATGGTGAGGGGTCCTGGCCGTGCCCCTTCTCTCTTGCCCCCACCGCACGCCCCCCACGGCCCCGGGCGGTGCAAGGAGCCGGGTGTCCTTTACCCGCAGGCCCTGGCGCCACGAGGGCCGCGCTGGGCTCGAGCCCCCGCCGTGCCCCCACGGGCATGGTCCGCCTTGTGCTGGGAGGAGCGACTCTCCCCTCCGCTCGCAGAGGCCGCGCCTGGACATCAGAGAGGACGCAGCGCCCGGCCCACGCGCCGCCCCTGGGCCCAGAGAACCAGCCGGCCGCGCCCGCATCCCGGGTGAGGGGCGGGCCTGGGCTCTCGGTGGACGGCGCTCGGGTGTATACAGGTAACGCGCGCCCTCTGCTCGGGGGTGACAGCTGCCCCAGCCCCGGCCCCCTGGAGGGGGTCAGGGAGAGGGTGGCAGAGGGGGACCCGGCGGAGGGCCCGGAGGCCTGACCCTGGGGACGGGAAGGCAGGAGCTGTCACCGCGTGAGACCCTGAGGGTGAGCCCGAAGCCCCCAGGGCAGAGCCGCAGCGGGGGCAGGGGTGAGGGGCAGGCTGGACGTCAGCGGGAGGCGCGCCCGCAGGCGCAGGTGGGGCTGGGCAGGGCCGAGGGGTGGCCGCTGTCCAGGGAGCCAGCGGGGGTCTCCCCAGAGCTCGCCGAGGGCCCGTGGGGAGGGGGAGCCCCTGGAGGGCAGGGCCTGCGGCCCGCGGGGCAGCGAAGACCTACGGCCGCTCGGGTAGACCCTGCCCGGCCTCCCGAGGCCCTGGGCGCCTGCAGTGGACGCGGGGGGACGGGCCCGTCAGGGCGGCTCCGGCTCTGGGCTGTCCCCGCCCCCCCAGCGGGGAGGACCCCCACCCTGGGAACGGGCCGCCCCGGAGCTGCCGCCTTCCGGCGCCGGGAGCAGAGGTTAATGGAGGTGCGGCCGGGGCGCCCCCCTCTTCCGCCCGGGCTGATCAAAGCGCGGGGTTTATGAGGCGCGGGGCAGCAGCCGGAAGGGCCGGGCAGGGCTGGGGCAGGCCCCGCGGTCCCAGGGCTTGTCCAGCCCCCAGGGGACGGGCCGGGGGGACCTCAGAGCCCAGGCGAGGGAGGGACCTGCTGGGCGCCAGGCTCGGGCTGGGCACTCGAGTACCACCCCCCACGCTACACAGCCCTGGGGGCGGGGCTTTCTCCACTTGACAGATGGGGAAACTGAGGCCAGGGCCAGAAGATGCCCAGGGTCACCCAGACGCCAGGCCAGGCCGGGACTAGATGCAGACCTGGGCGGACCCCGGCCCTCCTGGCCCTCCCCGGCAGGGCCACTGTGGAGCCGAGCCCCTGACCCGTGCGCAGGTGGAGCGGAGCCCCTTACCCGTGCGCAGGTGGAGCGGAGCCCCTTACCCGTGCGCAGGTGGAGCGGAGCCCCTTACCCGTGCGCAGGTGGAGCCGAGCCCCTTACCCGTGAGCAGGTGGAGCCGAGCCCCTTACCCGTGAGCAGGTGGAGCCGAGCCCCTTACCCGTGAGCAGGTGGAGCCGAGCCCCTTACCCGTGCGTAGGTGGAGCGGAGCCCCTTACCCGTGAGCAGGTGGAGCGGAGCCCCTTACCTGTGAGCAGGTGGAGCCGAGCCCCTTGCCTGTGAGCAGGTGGAGCCGAGCCCCTTACCTGTGAGCAGGTGGAGCCGAGCCCCTTACCCGTGCGCAGGTGGAGTGGAGCCCCTTACCCGTGAGCAGGTGGAGCGGAGCCCCTTACCTGTGAGCAGGTGGAGCCGAGCCCCTTGCCCGTGAGCAGGTGGAGCCGAGCCCCTTGCCCGTGCGTAGGTGGAGCGGAGCCCCTTACCTGTGAGCAGGTGGAGCCGCTTGCCCGTGAGCAGGTGGAGCCGAGCCCCTTACCCGTGAGCAGGTGGAGCCGAGCCCCTTGCCCGTGAGCAGGTGGAGCCGAGCCCCTTGCCCGTGCGCAGGTGGAGCCGAGCCCCTTACCCGTGAGCAGGTGGAGCCGAGCCCCTTACCTGTGCGCAGGTGGAGCCGAGCCTCTTGCCCCCGTGCTGGTGAAGACAAGCCCCCTGCCCCTGTGCAGGTGGAGCCGAGCCCCTTACCTGTGAGCAGGTGGAGCCGAGCCCCTTGCCCGTGCATAGGTGGAGCGGAGCCCCTTGCCCCTGTGCAGGTGGAGCCGAACCCCTTGCCCGTGCGTAGGTGGAGCCGAGCCCCTTGCCCCTGTGCAGGTGGTCCAGGGGCTGTGGGCCACGGTGTCCACAGGCACCAGGACGCAGGGGAGGCTGGGGGCTGCTTGCAGGTGGCAGGACCCCACTGCGCCCGGCAGGACAGGCGCTGCGGCCAGGGGCCCTTGCCCCGCCCCTGGGGGCCCCTCCCTCCCTCCCCCGTGGACTCCCACCTCTACCTGTCTTGTCTTCCTGCTTCTCTGCCTCATTCCAGCCCATCCCCCAACTCCTCCCCTGAACCCCGATATCCAAACGTCTCCGCCCTCCTTGGCCCGAGCTCCTCCTGGCCCCTCCTGGGTTCTGCCCATCTCCATCCTTACCTTTGAGCTTCCGGCCAGGATCCCAGGGCTGCGAGGGTGGGAGTGACTCGGTGCTGGGAAGGCAAACCTCCCCCCAGGACCCACGAGCTCCTACCCACCCCACCAAGGCCGTGCTGCTGTGCCCCGGCCTTGTAGCCGCCGCCCTGGCTGCTCGGGCTGCCATCAGGGAGAGGCAGAGGGACCAGCACCCCCACTGGGCACTCAGAAGCCCCATGCCGCTGCCGGGTGCAGAACCCCCCAGGAGCTCACCCCACTGGCCCAGGCCCAAGCCTGACGTCCAGAGCCGGGGGCACCTGCCCCACCTGCCCCACCTGCCCCACCTGCCCCACCTGCCCCCACCTGCCCCACCTGCCCCCACCTGCCCCCACCTGCCCCCACCTGCCCCACCTGCCCCCACCTGCCCCCACCTGCCCCACCTGCCCTCACCTGTCCACACCTATCCCGGCCTGTCCCCACCTATTCCTGCCTGTCTCCACCTGCCTCCATCTGCCCCCACCTGTCCTCACCTGCCCCCACCTGTCCTCACCTGCCTCACCTCCAGTCACGCCCCCCACTGGGCTGTAACTTCTCGGAGCCGGCCAGGCTTTTAGCCCCTCCGGGCCCCCGCCCCTGGGTGCCTCTCCCAGGAGCTCCCTCTCCAGCCCAGCCTTCTGCAGCTGGCGGCCTCGGCTCACACCCCGAGACCCGCTCACCCACCTTCTTCTCCAGACGGAAGGCGCAGGCAGGCTGGGCTCGGGGAGCCGAGGTCCCCATCCCACTGCACCGTGGGCGTCTCAGTGCGTCTCAGGACGGGTCCGTCTGCCCCACGGGGGACCGGGCGCCAACCTGGGACCCTCCCACGAGGGCTCCTCAAAGGGGTCCCTGCCATCCCCGGGACTCGGCTCCGGCCGTGCGCACTGCGCTGGCACCTTTGCAAGCCCGTTCGCCTCTCCAAGCACAAGCTCTCCTCGTCCAGGGCCCCCAGCGGCCCTTCTGGGTGGATCGTTACGGCCCTCGCTGTTTTGCCACTGGGGAAACTGAGGCTCAGGGCCGCGCACCGCCCCCTCCTGCCTCCCGCCCTCCTGGGCCACCCACCCAGTGCATTCTGAGGGTGGATTTTAATTAAGCCCGTTTGTAATTACCTAACTGCATCCCTCCTTAAAGCAACTCAAGGGAGTTTTAATTTTTCGCCTTATTTAAAAATTTCATCGTCGCCTGCCAACATGGGGGAGAGCGTGCAGGGATCCTCTCAGAGTTGGGGTGTGCCCCTGGCCCCGGGGCTTTTTAGGGGTCCTGCGGGGTGCTGGGCGCCCCGTCCCAGCCCACCCTAGATGCCCCCGTCCACCTGGTCCTCGGCTCCCCCCACCCCACCCGGGGACTCTCCGCCAGGCCTCCTGGCATTTGCCCCAGGGGCACCCTCGGGGGTCTCAGGAAGCCCCTCCTCCATCCCCACGCTCCCTTCCAGCCCAGAGCTGAGGAGCCGGGGAGGCCCCCATTCCCTCGCTCGCCCGGCCCGTCGGCATCTTCAGCAGACGCAGCCTGTGCAAAGGCCCCGGGCAGCAGCAGGCGCGCCAGCTCTGGGAGCTGATGGCAGGGCGTTTGGCGAGGGTGGGATGTCCCTGTCGGGCTTCGTCCCCCGCTGTGTGGCCGAGGGCGGGCTCCTGCTGTCATGGGCACCAGTGCCTGTGGGCCCTGTGCCGTGAGCTCCACGGACGCTGGATCACGCCCCACCTGCGCCCCTCGTGGCCCGGCCCCACGGCACCCGACAGACGCGTACAGGCCGGCAGCACGGAGCTCGGGCAGCAGAGGGACAGGGCAGGGGCCGGAGCCCCCAGGCTGGTCCTGCAGCCCCGTGAGGGCGGACCCCCACCCTGGACCCCCGCCCTGGGCCCCGGGCGCCCGGCCCTCCTGTCCTGACCTGCTGGCTGGGCAGCAGAGGGGGCAGGGCCTGGCGCCGAGGGGATGCTGCACGGCGGCGAGGCCTCGGTACATCCGACCCACGCACGTCCCCGCAGGGCCTCCCACGCGCCCTGGCGGTCCTGGGTGCCGGTGCATCGCTCACTCTGCACACCCAGACTTTCAAGACGCGGCCCCTGAGAAGCCAGCAGCTCCCGGCGGGTGCCAAGGGCAGCGCTGAGCGTAGCGGCGAGGGGCGCCGCCTCCAGCCGTGCTGCGGGCTCCGGCCAGGGCCGCCAGGTGCCGTTGTGCACGTTGTGCACTTGTGCTTCGCTGCAAGGCCCGGGCGGGCTGGCGGCCCTCCCCGTCTCTCCACGGCCTCTTCTGGGGCCGCACCATGAGCCCCCCCAAATCCTGGGGTCCCTGTGCTCCTTCCCGCAAGAAACCCCCCAGGTGCTGGCCCTGAGGCCAGCATGGAGCAGCCACGGGCCCCTGCGCGGAGCCCACTGCAGAGCCACTGTCCAGCACACCGGCGCCCGCCTGACTCGGGCCGCAGAGGGCTCCGCGGGGCGGCTGGGCTGGGCCTGAACTGGGGTGGGGGCCAAAGTGGGGGCACCTCTGTCCTGCCCTGGGGGTTCCAGGTCGAGGGCACTGCCGGGTCAGCCTGGGGTGGGGCGGAGGGCCTGGTCCCTGCACTGCCCTGAGCGCGTCCATCCCAGACTGGCCGATGACTCACGCAGCAGGTCAACAAGCAGCCCCCTCCCCCGGGGCTGATTAGGTTCTAATCGGCCTGGAGGCCACAGGGGCCAGGGGCACGCCTTGAAAGAGGGCCGAGGAGGGGAAGCGGACGTGGCTCAACGGATAGGGTGTCCACTACCACATGGAGGGTCCAGGGTTCTATCCCCAGGGCCTCCTGACCCGTGTGCAGCTGGCCCATGCGCAGTGCTGAGGTGTGCAAGGAGTGCTGTGCCACGCAGGGGTGTCCCCCGCGTAGGGGAGCCCCACGAGCAAGGAGTGCGCCCCGTAAGGAGAGCTGCCCGGCATGAAAGAAAGTGCAGCCTGCCCAGGAATGGTGCTGTCCACGCAGAGAGCTGACACAACAAGATGACACAACTAAAAGAGAAGCAGATTCCCAGTCCCGCCGGATAATGCAAGCGGATGCAGAAGGACACAGAGCAGACAATGGGGGGGTAGGGGAGAGAAATAAATAAATGTTTAAAAATGCTGGCGAGGGGCCTGACCCCCATTACAGCCGCCCGTTTAAGCCTCTGCCTGCCCCCCCGCCCCCCAGGCCTTCCCCCAGCCCCTGCCCCCCACCCCCCGACCTCTACCCCCCAGGCCTCCTGCTGGGCCTCTCGGCCTCCCCCTCTCATGACGCCCAGGAGGAGGCACGGGTGGGGGGCACTGAGCCCCCTGCAGCCTCTGCCCCGGGAGCCCCTGCGCCCTGCCCAGCCCCTCCAGGACGCCGTCCCCGGGCCCAGCTCGTCCCCTGTGGCTGGCCCTTGAGGTCGGGGCCACACACCCTAAGGTACTGACCCCTGTCCTGCGCGGCCAGGCGGGGGCTGCCGGGTCCACCGCTCAGGGCCGGCCTCGCGGAGGGAGCGGCTGGGCGCGCTGGGCGCTGCCAAGCGGAGTCAGGCCCCTGCCACGTCTGACAGGGCCGAGGGGAGCCGGACGGGCAGGGGGGCGGCCGGGGGCCCGTCTGTCAGGGTCAGGGCAGGCCCTGAGGCCGGCGTGGCCTGCGGTGGGCGCTCCGGGGCTGCCAGTGGCCCCTGGTGCAGGCAGAGGGGTCCGGGGCTCGGGCAGCACTGCTGGGCCGTTCGCAGCACCCAGCCTCGGGGCCCGGGGCACGGCTGAGGGGGCCGGGCAGGAGGGGACATCGGCGAGGAGCGGCTGGGGCCTGTGCACCTGCACGGACACCGGCCGGGGCCTTGGCCCGAGCTGGGCAGTCGCTGGTCTCTGCCCGCTCCGTGCTGGTTTTTTATTTACCTGGGCGCGCTCTCCAAGGGAGTGTGCAGTCACCAGGCGGGCCGCTGTCGGCACCCTGGAGGCTGCAGTTGCTTATCAAAAGGCACCTGCCAGGAAGGCTGGGGCTGGGAAGTGGTTATTTCCCTCCCTGCCCTACCCACCTCTCCACCGGGGAGGGCCTCGCAGGGCAGAGCCGTTTCTGAGCTGGGACCCGGCCCCTCCCTGACCTGCCTGCAGTGGCTGCCCGGGAAGACGCAGGGCTCCCAGGCACCTGCGAAGGCCAGGCCCAACCCCGCCCTTCTGCTTTCCCCTCTCTGGTCCCTTCCCTGGCGTAAGGTCTCCTGGGAGGGGAGGGGAGCTCCTGGCTCCTCACCGGGCCAGGGTGGGCTTTCGAGACCGCAAACCTGACCTGGCCTCTCTCTGACCTGGCCCAGAATGGCCCAGCCTTGCCTTCCTCACCTCCGGGGGGCTGCCGGGTGCAGTAGGAAGCTGGGGGCACCGAGGGCAAGGCACAGCCCGAGCGGCTCGCACGGAGGAGGGGGCTCCCTCCTGTGAGGGGTCTGCCTGGGGTAGACCACTGCCTTCAGGCGTGGCTTGATCCAGGGCGCAAACGTTGTCTCAGGATTTGTGTCTTGACTTGAGGTCATTTCACCTTCAAGCTCCAAAACCTGGAGCCCTCCAGCCAACAGAAAGCAACAACTACTAGATTTTCCTCCCATCTAAAACAAAGAAAGAGAAAAAACCCACAGTTTTCAAACTATCGAAGGACAGGGGTCCCTGAGATGCAAACAAAGGCGTGAGCCTGCGGCGGCTACGGTTACCATCTAGAGACACTTTCCAGGCCTGGTGCGGGGGCCGGGGGTGGCCTGCGGGACCCCCTGAGCCGGGGAGGCCGAGCTCAGCATACAGGAGACGAGGTGGCTGGAGTTGGCAGGACAGAGCCCCTGGGGCACCGTCCACGGAGAATGTGGGGGCGCAGGGGCCGCCCCCCGCGTTCTGCGGCCAATGCTCACAAGCGAGGAGAGTACCCAGGGCGAGAAGCAACGGTCAGGAGGCCCGGGGACCACGGCGGAGCTGGGCAGGCCAGGCAGGGGAAGCACGTCCATCTCAGGGCCGTGGGAAGAACGTTCCGGAAGGTCCCGCCTGGGCGGTGGATTAGCACAGAGAGCCGCTCCAGGCGCACCACCGCTCTAGGCACACGCAAGTGGACAAGCTGAAACCGGTTCCAGGGAATGTAACTGGGGGCGCTTCCGGACACTGTGCCAGGCGCTCAGAGAGCGGCGCCCAGGAGCCGAGGAGGCCGCGCCGGCAGGCGACGCCGGCCCCAGAGCCAGCGCGTCAGGTGTCAGAGTGAGACACGGACGTCAGATCGGTTACTACACCGATTCCATGAGCTCAGAAAGTTAAGTTAGGACACGGACGTGCAAAAGAGCCCCACGGTGAGCTCCCAGGCAGGGAACTGCGCTGTCCCGGGTGAGAAACGCACAGGCGCAGGGTGGGGGGCTCACCGCAGGGGGCAAAGCCAGGGCGCTGCAGGCCTGGCGAGAGCAGGTACCCCGGCACGGAACCCCGAGAGGACCACGAAGCTTTTAAAAATAAAAAGAGCCGTGGGACAACTTTAAATGACCTGATACATGGGTGATGGAAGCCGTGGAGGGGGCGGGGGGGAGGTGTACAGAAAAAATATTTGAAGCCGTAATGGCCAAATCGTTATCAAATTTGATGAAAACTGTAAATCACAGATAAAGATACAGCCTGAGCACCAGAAGCATCAAGTAAAGGGCACCAGGGCCCGCTGTAGTCAAATTGCTCAAAACCTGTGATGAAGAGAAAGTATTAAAAGCAGTCAGAGAAAAAGGACGTCAAGAAGGATGCCAGCAGATATCTCGATGGAAATATTCCAAGCAAGGAGACGGCAGAGTGGCATCTTGAAAGTACTAAAGAAAACCCCGTCGACCTAGAATTCTATACAGCAAAAATGTCTTTCAAAAACAAAGATGAAATAAAGATGTGTACAGGGAAAACGGACTTGGCCCAGTGGTTAGGGCGTCCGTCTACCACATGGGAGGTCCACGGTTCAAACCCCGGGCCTCCTTGACCCGTGTGGAGATGGCCCATGCGCAGTGCTAATGCGCGCAAGGAGTGCCCTGCCACGCAGGGGTGTCCCCCGTGTAGGGGAGCCCCACGCGCAAGGAGTGCACCCCGTAAGGAGAGCCACCCAGCGCGAAAGAAAGTGCAGCCTGCCCAGGAATGGTGCCGCCCACACTTCCAGCGCCGCTGACGACAACAGAAGCGGACAAAGAAACAAGACGCAGCAAATAGACACAGAGAACAGACACCAGGGGTGGGGGAATTAAATAAATAAATCTTAAAAAAAAAAAAAAAAGATGTGTTCAGACAAACAAAGGTCCAGCAGACTGGCCCAGGAAATGTGTGTGTTGCTCAGCCTGTGACCCGTGGCTATTGTCAATTATCATTTAAGGAAATTTAAAGCACAAGAAGAATTTCCTTCGGGCAGAAGAAAAACCATGTCAGATGGAAACATGACTCAGCACAGAGCGGGAAAGTTCTGGAGAAGGCCGGGACCTGGGGAGCGGAGAGTATTCTTGTGCCTTAAATTTCTATTTCTTTAAATGGTAGTTGACAATAGCCACGTGTCATGGGCTCAGCAACACGCACGGGTGAATTGGGGGCAAGCAGCCTGAAGGCCGTGGGGGGAGGGGGCGTTCCGTGCTGCAGTTGAGGTGCAGGTGTGGGAATGCACCCCGAGATTCTGTTGGGGTGCCCTGTTGTGAGATGACCCTTTGGAAGATGCTACATTGAGAGGAACTGGGGAAAGGGCGGTGGAGCTTGCCCCGTGGCAGGTTTACAGCCGCCTGTGAATCCATGGTCACCTCTTGATAAAATGCTTCATTCAAATACTTTCATATGAATTTTTAAATTAAAAAATCAATAAAAATGAATGCAAAATAATCCATGATGAACAAAATATGTAAATTTTACATGAAGTTAGGTCCTGGGGTGGAAACTGAGAGAGGGAGAACAAATCCCATCCCCACATCTCGCTGAGCGGGCCGTGTCCGAGGTCCGCCTCGTGCCGCCGTCAGTGCAGAAGACAGAACCTTCTCTGACTCTTGATTTCTGCAGCTGGGAAGCGGGATGAAAAGACCTCTGCGGAAGTCAGTTGGTGGCGCCCAGTGGACTCTTTTTTTCTTTAAGATTTATTTATTTCCTGCCCTCCTCCCCTCATTGTCTGCTCTGTGTCCATTCACTGTGTGTTCTTCTGTGTCCACTTACATTCTTGTCAGTGGCCCTGGGAATCTGTGTTTTCTTTTGTTGCGTCATCTTATTGTGTCAGCTCTCCGTGTGTGCGGCGCCATTCCTGGGCAGGCTGCACTTTCTTTCGTGCTGGGCGGCTCTCCTTACGGGGCGCACTCCTTGCGCGTGGGGCTCCCCTACGCGGGGGACACCCCTGCGTGGCAGGGCACTCCTTGCGCGCATCAGCACTGCGCATGGGCCAGCTCCACACGGGCCAGGAGGCCCTGGATTTGAACCCTGGACCTCCCGTGTGGTAGACGGACGCCCTATCACTTGGGCCAAATCCGCTTCCCCCAGTGGACTCTTAGCCCCACAAAGGAATGCGGGTCCCAGGCGGGTTAGGACGGGGACGATGAAATCACACCCGGGGAAACGCCAGCCCCGAAGCCCCGACTCCGCTCGCCTGGAGCAGCGGGAACAGGGCCATCTGCAGAGGCAGGCGCAGGCGTGGGAGGGGCGGCTGCTGCGGGCGCGCAGCCTGACGGGGGCTCAGCGCAGGTGGGGGCTGCGCAGCGCTGTTGAACGCCGCTGAGTTGTTCTCTCTACAAGGTTCATGTTGTTGTGTGAAGTTCACCTCTGTAAAGACGAGGCGCGTAAATGAAGTGGGGTGCCGCTCGTGAGGATGTGGTTGGCAGGCAGGCCGCGGGGGGCACAGACGGCAGCTGGGCCCCCTCTGCGTGCAGGTCCCCACGGGACCCCCTCGACAGCAGAGCTTTCACCCATTTTGCAGGTGAGCCGACGAGGCCCAGAGAGGATGAGCGGCTTCCCGGGTCGCACAGTGGAGCTGGGGCCAGAGCCCGGTTCTGGGTCCCATGCCCAGTTCCACCTTCAGGACAGGCTCGTCACGTGATGATGGGACGCCAGGCAGTGCTGGCGCATCTGCGTGTTGTGGAGAGACCCTTGGAGCGGGGAGGCGGACGGTGTGGGGCAGCCTGAGGTGGCTCTTGGGGCAGCAGGGAGGGGTCCGGCCATGGAGTAGCCTGTGGAGCGGGGGCGCTGGGGATGGAGGGGCAGGGTGTGGGATGGAGGGGGCAGAGGAGGGGTGGAGGGGGGCAGAAGGGAGTGGAGAGGGGTGGGGGAGTGGAGGGGGTAGAAGGGGGAGGAGCGTAGGGGGAGAGGGGATATGGGGGAGGGGGCGGAGCGCGGGGCCCTAGCCCACCCCCCCTTCTGCCTGGGGACCTGGACAGATCTCCCGGCCGCCGCTCGGCCCCCCATCCTCCTTTACAGAGGGACCTTTTGAAGTCCCGCCCCGGCCCCACTCCCTGCAGCCTCGGCCATCTTCCCTCCTCACTTGGGGACTTTGCACACGCTGTTCCGTCCACCTGAAATGCCTTTCCCTCCCTCTCCACTGATGGACTCAACTCAAGCGTCGCTTCCCCGAGGAGCGCCCACCCCAGTCCCTGCGTCCTCTGCCCCTGCGGTGTCCTGGGAAGCCTGGGAGGGCCCTCTCTGTTTGTTCATGGCCGTGTGTAGCCCTGCAGCTGGCCGAGGGAGGAGCCCAGGGAGGAGCTGAGGGAGGGAGGGAGGAATGGGTCAAAGAAGAGGTGAAGGGGGAAGTGGATGTGGCTCAACTGGCAGAGCGTCCGTCTACCACATGGGAGGTCCGCGGTTCAAACCCGGGCCTCCTTGACCCGTGTGGAGCTGGCCATGCGCAGTGCTGATGCGCGCAAGGAGTGCCCTGCCATGCAGGGCTGTCCCCCGCATAGGGGTGTCCCCGCGTAGGGGAGCCCCACGCGCAAGGAGTGCGCCCCGTAAGGAGAGCCGCCCAGCGCAAAAGAAAGTGCAGCCTGCCCAGGAATGATGCCGCACACACCGAGAACTGACACACAAGATGACACAACAAAAAGAAACACAGATTCCCATGCCGCTGATAAGCATAGAAGCGGTCACAGAAGAACACAGCGAATGCACGCAGAGAGCAGACAATGGGGGGGGCGGGGGAGACATAAATAAATCTTTAAGGAAAAAAAAAGAAGAGGTGAAGAAACAGGACAGGGGCCGTGCCTGTGGGATCGTCCTCCTCTGTGGGAGACCCACAGCGCCGGTGACATTACCGAACCCTTGTAGAATCTTCTGGGGACGAGCCCCTGGCCCGGAGTTTGGGCGGCAGGGAGAGGGTGCAGGGGGTCCTGAGGGCCAGGACCCCTCTGGGGGCTGCGCGCACGGCCGGGCGCGGTGGGGACGGCGCCGTGCGCAGCCTGTCTCCTCAGGGCCGGCGCTGGCGGCGCGGGGTCGAGGCCTGGCTCCACTGCGAGCCGCTGCGCCCCCTGGGCCTCGGTCTGCCCGTCTGTAAAGTGGGCACATCCGTGGTCCTCGCCTTGCAGCGCCGACCAGAGTCCACGCAAGGCCCTGGCAGGGCGGCTGCCTTGCACACTGTGAAGGGCTGTGCACACAGGAGGCAGCGCCGGGGAGATGCAGCCCCTTCCTGCAGGCGCAGGCCCCCGCGCCGCCCGCGCCTGGCCCCAGCCCTGCCAGCCGTCGTGGGCGCGGCGGCCTGCGCGGCCGGGCTGGTGGGCAGCCGGGGGCGCACGCTGTCTCCTGGACCAAGCACGGCAAGTGTGGAACGACTGAGCCGCACTAATGAATACTGGGCCAGATATTTTTGAGGCCTGTTCCGACTGATTACTTGGAGAGCCGAGTACGTCTCCCAATTACCCAGGCAATTAGGCGACTAATTAAACACTTACCCTTCGCTTCATAAACAGGAGTGAGCGGGTGGGGCGGGAGCTGGCTCGGGCGCCTGTGAAATATTGGCTGTCAGAGGCCTCCCCGCAGCGGCCCCGGGCTCACGGGCAGGCCTGTGGCAGACCCGCGGGGGCCGGCTCGCACTGACCCAGGCTGTCGGAGCCCTCGGCCGCGGCCAGCCTTCCCAGGCCTGCCGGCCGCCTCCTGCTCCAGGAAGCCCCCCAGGCTCGGCCTGGCTTGCTGGCCGCGCCCCCGGCCCTCCAGCCCCCCGGGCCCCCGGCCCCGGCCCTGGCCCTGGCCCACACCCTCAGCCTCCAGGGGGCTCTTCCCTCCCAGCCCCCAAGCTTGGATTGCAGCTGGCCTCCCGGGCTCTATTCTGTGCTCCAGGCCAGAGGGAATTTTCTGGAAGCTCTGTCTGGCCATGTCACTTGTGGAGGCTTTAAGATGTGGCCCCCCAATTTTCTTGCACATCAATAAAGGGGTGTTTATGCTGTCCCCTTAATCTGGGCAGGATGTGAGGGTGTGCAGTGCCGTGTGCCTGCCAAGGCGGGCCCAGGCGAGGCCGCCAGCTTGCACTCGCTCCCAAGGACGCTGTGTGACAGGGCAATGCCCTGAGCCCACTATGCTGCATGCACACGCATGTGAACACACAGCACACACGTGCACACGCATCTGTGCATGTGATCTTGCATGCAACACTCATGTCCACTTACCCACACCACGTGTGCACATGCACACTCTCACAAGCACACACACACCCCACGGCACAGACGCACATGCCTGTGCACACGTGCTCGGCCCACACACCTTCGCCTGCACACGCTTGCCCAGGCAGCCCTGGTCTTGGGCTCCGTGTCGCCTGGAGGCCGCGCCCTCTGCCGTCCTCGCCAGCTTGTGTCACGCTGCCTTGGTCACCCACTGGCCTCCCGCTCGGTACCTGGGCCCCCAGAGCGCCACGTGGGACCAGCTCTATGTCCCCAAGGTGCAGCCCGGGCTGGACATCAAGGACGTGCTTGAGAAAGGCGGGTGCACAGGTGAGTGCCCTGGTGTCCCCAAGGCCAGGGGTCAAGCTCAGGCTCCGGAGAAAAGCGCAGCATGAGGGAGCCGCACGGGAGCCCCTGCTCCTTCAGTCCTGGCCCCTCCCAGAGCCTGGTGGAGACCCCCAGCTGTGCCCAGGAGGTGACAGAGAAGCAGCGCCTGCACGTCGTTCCAGGAGTTCACAGAACCGCTGGGGCGTGCAGGGTGCCGAGGCCGGGAACCTCTGAAGCAGTCTTGTGCACATGCATGCACACGGAGCTCATGCACACACGCACGTGCACACGGAGCTCGTGCACACGGAGCTCATGCACACACATGCATGCACACGGAGCTCATGCGCACACGCACATGCACACGGAGCTCGTGCACACGGAGCTCATGCACACACACGCATGCACACGGAGCTTGTGCACACACACATGCACACGGAGCTCATGCGCACACGCACATACACACGGAGCTCGTGCACACGGAGCTCATGCTCACACACGCATGTACACGGAGCTCATGCTCACACACACATGTACATGGAGCTCATGCACACACACGTGCACACGGAGCTCGTGCACACACACACATGCACACGGAGCTCATGCGCACACGCACGTGCACACGGAGCTCATGCACACACACGTGTGCACACTGAGCTTGTGCACACATACACATGCACACGGAGCTCGTGCACATGGAGCTCATGCACACACATGCATGCACACGGAGCTCATGCACGCTCTGCACATGGAGCTTATGCACACACGCATGCACATGGAGCTCTTGCACACACATATACATGGAGCTCATGCACATGGAGCTCATGCACATACATGCATGCACACGGAGCTCACACACATGCACACGGACCTCGTGCACATGGAGCTCATGCACACACACGCATTCACACAGAGCTCTGCACACAGACCTCATGCACACACACGCATGCACACACACATGCACATGGAGCTCTTGCACACACATGCTTGTACATGGAGCTCATGCACACGGAGCTCATGCATACACACACGTGCACATGGATCTCGTGCCCACAGAACTCATGCACAGACACGCATATACATGGAGCTCGTGCACACGGAGCTCATGCACACACACATGTGCACACGGAGCTCATGCACACAGAGCTCATGCACACACACGCATGCACACGGAGCTCTGCACACGGAGCTCATGCACACACACACATGCACACGGAGTTTATGCACACACTTGCAACTGTGTGCACACACATGTGGCTCATGCACACACATGCAGCTCATGTACATACATGCTCACACAGCTCATGCACACACTCTCATGCACACACACATGCACATGCTGCCTTGAGCACACACACACACACGAGGGCTGAGTTACAGCCACAGCCCCACCCGGGCCTGCGGAGGGTGAGAGGCTCATTTCTGTTCAGTAAAGTGGGTGTGCGTCGCCCCTGACGCCCCATCCTGCCCCATCCTGCGCCCCCGCGGCTCTGCTGCGCCCCACACCGCTCCCCCCTGCCCTGTCTGTCACCGTCTCCAGGTCTGTGCTCCTTCCACCCCCACCCGAGGCCTAGCGTGGAGCCAACGAACAGCAGGCGCGTCGCACATGCTTGCCCGACAGGACTTCTCAGCAGGGCACCCCCAGCCCTCCCAGGTCGAGGGCCGACCCCCTGCCCCCCACTGCCCGGCCCACCCTCCCCAGCTGCCCAGACCCTGCCCGCCCCCCACCTGCCTCCCCGGGAGGCCTGCGCAGGATGGCGCCCCCGGGGGCTCCCCCTTGCGCCAGGCGGGTGGGCGTGTTGACCTGGCCGGGCCCAGGGCCCAGGTACTCCATCGCCGCCAGCCTGGCGCTGCGGGCCTGCCCGCCGTCGGCTGGCTCAACAAAGGCGGGCGCCCGTCGCGGTGGGCCTGCTTCAACCAGCCGAGAGGCCTCTGGAGCGGCGGAGGCGGTGTCCCCGGGGCTGCAGCTCTGCCCGCCCCCCGCCCGGCCTCGACTAGGGGCTGCGTCGGCCGCCCCCAGGACCGCACAGCCCGTTCCGGAGCCGCCCGGCTCTGCTCTGCGAGAGCCACGAAGATGCAGGGCCCGCTGCCCCTCGGCCGGGCGCCTGCTGGGCGCCTCCCGAATGCCAGGCCCTCGCCCAGGGCTGGGGGTACAGTGGGGGGCGTGGTGGAGAGGGAAACTTGCTCAGTATGATGCAGCGATTTCATGCAGAATCGCAGCCCAAACGCGCTCTGGAGAAGCCGGGAGCCTGAGAGAGACCGAAGAGGAAGCAGGTCTGCGCAGCGCCCTGAGGACTTCCCTGCACCAGGCCCCGGGGCCGAGCCCGAGGAGAGGGAGTGCGCAGCGGTGGAGGGGGGCAGGGGCGGTGGGGTTGCGGCAGCCGTGCGTGCGAAGGTGGAGGGGGCTGGCGGGGGGCGGGCACCAGGGCGGGGGGGTGCGGGGACCCCTGCAGCCACCGACTGTGCCAAGGCCTTGGGGACAGGTGGGGTTCCCAGATGCCCACGGCCACCGCTCCATCCCACACGCTCTTCCGGAATTCTCTCCTCGTCAGGAGCTGGAGTCCACTCCCCCAGGTGGGCCAGCCCCAGCGCCCGCTTCCAGGGAGTGGGGTGCAGCTGCAGGGGCGCACTGCGGCTTCCATGCTGGAAAGAGACGGCCACACGGCGTCCGCCGGCCTGCTCGTTTGGGGGACGCGTGCCCTCGGAGCCGCCGTGCTGCCCGGGCGCTGCCCGCCATCTGCTCGCCGGACTTGGCCATGCCGCTCTAGGAAGCTGGGCGCCGCCCCTGCGGCCCCTGGCACCGCCGCGAAAGGTCGGGCCGAGGGGCTGGGCCTGGGGCGCACGGCCTCCCTCCTGGGGCGCAGTTCCCATGCTGCCAGCCTCCCCAGCCTGCTTTGCAGTCCTCAGAGGCCGGAGGCCCTGGGGGGCCGGCTGAGCCCACCCCCCCCACTGGAGGACGGCCCCGGCCCCCGCCTACCCTGGAGCTACGGAATGTCCCAGGATGGACAGGGGGACCCGAGCACAGGCTGAGCCACCAACGCACCGGGCAACCCTGGGCAAGGGCTGGCCCTCCCTGTGCCTCGGCTCCTGTCTTGAGCACCTGTCCCAGCCTGGATTTCCCCACCAGCCTTCCCCGGGCTCGAACACCAGCCCTGCCCACCCGGCAACTGGCCCCAAGGGGCCCCACATTGGCCAGGGGAGGCCAAGGGAGGCCAGGGGAGGCTACCAGCCTGGGGCTGGGAGCGAGCCCTGGGGAGCTGGAGGACTTGCCGTAGCTTCCTCCTCCAGGGAGAATGCCAGGCTTTTCTCCATGCCAGACCCCACCTACATGCCGCCTGCTCTCTGCTCTAACCCGAGAGGAGGCTGCACCCAAGCCCGGCTGGGGCCCACGCCTGCCACCCACCCCAGCCGTCCTGCCTCCAGGCCTTTGCTCAGCCCTGCGGGGGCCCCCGGGAGGCACGAGTGTCAGAACCTTAAATCAACAAGCATGGGGGTGGCGAGAAAAGAGGCGCGTGGACGGCGTGGCGAGGCCTCCGGGAGGCCCAGCAGCCCCGGGTCGGCCCACGGTCGCTGCAGCGTCCTCACCTCCGGAACGGGGGTGGCGTGGTCCCCAGCTCCAGGCGCCCCTGCGCAGGCGAGCCGCCTTTGGAGGACGCTTAGCACAGGGCCAGGCCTGGGCACGCGGGGCGCGGAGCTGCCCGGGGCCCCCTTTCCCGCCTTCCCTCCCGGGTCAGGGCAGGGGGCGTGAGCAGGCCCCACGCCGGGCGCGCTGCTTCGGTGCGGGGGGCGCGGCGCCCTCCATTCCGCCTCTTCCTCATCTTCCCAGCCCCTCTGGGACGGGGGCCGCCTGGGGGGCTCGGCCCCCGCCAGCTGTGCCCGGGCCCGGGGCCGCCCCTCGGCCCCCAGAGGGGGGAGCCGGGCCAGACAAAGGGGCCCTGTGTGCGCGGGGCCGGCGGCGGGGCGGGGGCCCGCGGCCACGGGCGCGGCCGGCGGGGCAGCCGGGGCTAATTAAATCTGCGCGGGCCGCGGCCACAGAGGCCGATTGTGCGGCGGCGGATGTTAATGCGCATTTTAAATATTTATTGTAACGGAGGTGGGTTATGAAAACAGACATTCCCCCTTTCAACACGCCGTGCGTCAGATTTAGGGCCGGCCCCGCCGCTGAGTGATTTCGCAGCAGCCGCCGGCCGGGGCCCATCCATCAGGCCGCCGGGGCCCGGCCGGGGTGAAGGCTTAGGGGCTGATTTATGGGCGGGGGCGCGGGCGGCGAGGGGGCGGGAGCCGCTGGCGTCTGGGCCGCTGGCAGCGCGGTGCCCGCGGGCGTGCGGCCGGGGGCCTCCCTGGGGTCCGGGCTTGGCCTAGTGGGGGCTCCCCGTCCCTGCGCCCTCCCCGCTGGGCTTCAGTTTCCCCACCCAGAGGGGGGGAAATAGGAAGCCCTTGCAGGCCGGTGGGCAGTGAAACAGGGCTTTGGAGCAGTGGGGTGCCCAAAACTGTCCCCCAGAACAAAGCCCTGCTCCGCGGTGCCCGCCAGCCTCGGCGGGTCAGCCTCCCTGCGGCCCAGCCCAGGTCTCCAGGCTGCGTCCCTGGGCGCGGCGCTGGGGGCGGCGGGCAGCCAGCTCTGTCCCCACCACCGAAGCCCCGGGTCCGGCCTGCGCCTTCCCTCTGCTGCTCGAGGACCTGGGGGGCTGGGGCTGGGGGCTCCACGGTCCCCGGGGCTTGGGCCCACTGTGGGTGCCGGGGAGCCCCAGGGGGGGCCGGACTGGCGGCCAGCGCTTTGGGGGACAGGTGGACACCTGGGGCCTGGGGCGGTGTCGCCGCTCTGTCCACCTCCGTGGCCAGGCGGCAATGCCCATTGTCCCTGGAGTGCCCGCCAGCCCGATGGGCTGCACCCAATGCCCAGCCCCCAGCGCTGCCCCTCAGTGGACCCTCGGGGGCCTTTGGGGTGTCGACACCCCCTTGCACACCTCCGTGACGGGCAGCTCACCGCCTTCCCCGAGGCCTCTGCCCACCGTCCTGCACCCGTTTTTCCAGGTGGGCTTCCCAGCGACCCGAGCCCCTCCCGGAAGCAGCAGGAGCACAGCCCACCTGACCGCCGGGAGGCAGGGGCCGCCTCCCAGGCACAAGCTGGCCCCTGCCCTGAGACCCCCCCATCTTCTCACTGACCCCCGCCGCTGCCCTGGGCACATGGGAACCGTCCTCAGCTGGGGGGGGGACAAGCCCCGCCCGGGCCGCCCCACACTGTTGGTGCAGCCCCTGGCCCCACAGGCACCCCTGCTGACCCCATCCCCAGGTGCCCCCAGAACCCGGGAGGCTGTGCCTGTGGCCCGGGGGGCAGACGCCACGGCAGGAGCCCGGTTCCCAGGGCTGCCCCCTCCTCGGGCGGGGTGGGCACCGCGGCCGGCTCCCAGACAGGCGCGCACGTGCCCATCCTGCCAATTAGGCCCTGGCGGCCCCTCGGCGCGGGCTCATTAGCCGAGCGGGGGGAGGGGGCGGACAGCAGGGTCGATGGGAGACGCCTGCAGGCGGCCCCGCCGCCCCGGGGATCGATGGCCCCCCCAATCGGGGTCCCCGGGGTGCCGCCGCAGGAAAGCCCGGCCCTCAGAGAGAGCCCGGGGCTCCCCGGGGCGGGAGACAGCCCGCAGCGCCCCAGCTGGTGTCCAGGAGGGGCTGGCGTGGGCAGTACCCGCCGGACTCACAGGCCAGGCCCTGCACCCCGTTTCACGGCCGGGGGAGGGGGCGAGGGCGGCGAATGAGGACACAGTCAGGGCTCACCGGGGCGGACAGTCCCAAGGACCTGCCGGGGAGGGCGGGCGCAGGGAGAGCCCCGGGAGGGGCCACCACGGGGAGGAGCACGGGAAGGGGCGGTCTGGGGGGCCGGGCAGCAGGCGCAGGGGTCTTCAGAGCCAGACGCTGACCCGCCCTGCGCCGCTTCCTGCTCTGCTCTCGGGGGTCCCCGGGGGCCCGAGCCCAGCCAGGCCCCCGCAATGGCCTCCTGGGAGGACTGGCAGCATCCGCCCCCCCCCGCCGCCACCCCCTCCCACAAGGCTGCTGGCTTGAGCCCAGGTCACGGGAGGAAGTGGCCCCTCCGTCACCCCACCCGTCTTGCACATTTTGAGTTATTCCAAGTGGCAGACGGGGCGTTCAGGCTAGCGGGGGGCAGGCGGGGGAGGGGCACGGGCGGGGACGGGCAGGCGGCAGGGGCCCGGGAGGCCAGGAGCCCGGGCTCTCGGCCAGGGGCGTGGGGGGGGGGGGCGGGGGGTGTGCCTGCCCCAGTCCTTCCTGCAGAGGCCCCAGCCTGGCCTCAGGGTCCTGCAGGTGCCCCCCCCTGCTGCGCTCGCACTTCAGCCCCCTTACGCCTCCCAGGAGCCCTGGGCGCGGCCTCGAGCCCCTACTGGGCAGAGGCCCGGCCGGGCCAGCAGCAGCCCCTCTCCACCCCGGCCTGGACGGGGTGGGGCCGGGCTCTCACCCGCACGCGCACACGCGTGTGAGCACAGCACCCGCCTGTGCCCCGCATGGTCCCTCTCTCAGGCACCCCCCCCACCTGGAGCCTCAGGCTCACCCCCAGCCGTGGACAGGACAGGCCGCACGTCCACAGACGCACCCTCCAGCGCGTGCGCCCCACTCCCACCACAGCCCCGGGGGAGGCTCGCGTGCACATGCATAGCGCACGCTCCGCCCCGAGGCACGTGTGAACACGCACCGCTCGGCCACACCACAGCCGTGTTCCCGGCGCCTTTGCGCACGAACGGGTGCGTGCCGCTCGCGCCAGAGCCAGGCTCTGCGCCGTGCCCCTCAGACGCCCCCCGGCTTGTCCATGACTCCCTGCCAGCCAAGCGGCCGGCACTGCGGATGGGGTGCTGCAGGCCCACCACCCAGGCCCGCCCCGGAGGAGCTGTGAGGGGCCGGCGCCAGCCCCCCATCCTGCCGGGGGCACTGCCCACCAGGCAATGTCGCTCTGTGAGGCCCCTGGGCTGTGCCCGGCCATGCCAACACGTCCATGCACCCAAACCCTGATTTCTAAACCTCATTCCCCATGGAAAAGAACCAAGGATCTTTGAAATAATTGACCCCAGGGCTGGGCAGGGAAAGTACAAGGTGAGCCTGGAATAAGCACCTTGAACCAAAAAGTAAGGAGGTGCTCCACAATGCTAATGCTGGGCCCGGGGAGCCGGGCCAGGGCTCCTGCCGGCCGGTCTGGGACCTCAAACACCCATGTTAGCGGCGATTGCTGCAGATTCCAGTTCAAGGAATAGAAGGGAAGCGGACGTGGCCCAATGGATAGGGCGTCCGCCTACCACATGGGAGGTCCGTGGTTCAAACCCCGGGCCTCCTGACCCGTGTGGAGCTGGCCCATGCGCAGCGCTGATGCACGCAAGTAGCGCCGTGCCATGCAGCGGTGTTCGCGCGGAGGGGAGCCCCACGCACAAGGAGTGCACCCCGTAAGGAGAGCCGCCCAGAGCGAAAGAAAGTGCAGCCTGCCCAGGAATGGCGCTACACACACGGAGAGCTGACACAACAAGATGACGCAACAAAAAGAAACAGATTCCCAGTGCCACTGATAAGGATAGAAGCGGTCACAGAGGAACACACAGCAAATGGACACAGAGAGCAGACAACTGGGGGGGGGCAGGGGAGAGAAATAAATAAAAAATAAATCTTAAAAAAAAAAAAAGGAATAGAAGAAGCATCTGTGCACAAACCGATAGGAAGAAAGAAAGTCTGCTGCCCCCAAGCCTCACAAAATCCTTCGTAATTAGGAAAGAATGACTCCCCTGAGGAGGAGTCCAGCGGTTCCCACCCCAGCGGAACGATCGAAAGGCCCAGCGTCAGCTACGGGCAGGCCGACCTCGTGCCCCACTGCTCAGACACACCGAGGAAGCCCCTGCATCACCGCGGCAACGTTCCTGCCAAACACACACAGGCCGAAACGTCAAGGGAAGAGCAGACCAGCTCAAATAAAGGCTGCTCTTCTCCTCGGCCCGTGACGTCCACGAGGGCCCAGGTCACAAGAACCGAGGTGGTCCCGGACTGGAGCACCCTAAAGGCAGCGCATGGCTCTGTGCTGGAGCCTTTTGCTGAGAGGACAGTGTGGGGACGATCTGTGGGCCTGGAGTGGGGCCTGATGGGAGGGATGCAGCAGCCTGCTCTTTTTTTTTTTTTTAAGATTTATTTATTTATTTCTCTTCCCTTCTCCCCCTGCTCCGTTGTCTGCTCTCTGTGTCTATTTGCTGCGTCTTTCTTCTTTCCACTTCTGCTGTTGTCAGCGGTATGAGACTCTGTGTTTCTTTTTGTTGCGTCATTTTGTTGTGTTAGCTCTCCGTGTGTGCAGTGCCATTCTTGGGCAGGCTGCACTTTCACGCTGGTGGGTCTCCTTGAGGGGTGCACTCCTTGCACGTGGGGCTCCCCTACGTGGGGGACGCCCCTGCGTGGCAGGGCACTCCTTGCGCGCATCAGCACTGCACATGGGCCAGCTGCACACGGGTCAAGGAGGCCCGGGGTTTGAACCGCGGACCTCCCATGTGTTAGATGGACGCCCTAACCACTGGGCCAAGTCTGCTTCCCCTGTCAATATTTTCTGAGTTTCTAGATGAAAAGCCAGCGAGCGCCGGCTCCAGCTCCCGGTGCCCGCAGGGTGAGAACGGAGCTCCCTGCCGGCTGGTCTGGGCCTCATGGGCCAATCACCCTGGTCATCCTCCTTGCTCCCCACAGCCCAGCTCTGGGTATCCGCCCCCCACCCTCCAAGTGCTCAAAATGGAGGAAACCGAGGCTCAGGGCCTCGACAAACTTCAGACTGGAACCCCACGAGCTTAGAGCAGTGGGGTGCGGCGCTCCACTACACCTTGTCATGTTCCAGAGAAACAGGGGCGAAGGGGGGATTGAGAGAGCGCGCAAGGAAATGAGAGGTAAGCCACACAGCGTGTGAATTTACATCTTCCAGAAGTTAGAGTAAAAAAAAGTCAAAAGAAACAGGGGAGGGAAGCGGACTTGGCCCAGTGGTTAGGGCGTCCATCTACCACATGGGAGGTCCACGGTTCAAACCCCGGGCCTCCTGACCCGTGTGGAGCTGGCCCATGCGCAGTGCTGATGCGCACAAGGAGTGCCCTGCCACACAGGGGTGTCCCCCGCGTAGGGGAGCCCCACGCGCAAGGAGTGCGCCCGTAAGGAGAGCCACCCAGCGCGAAAGAAAGTGCAGCCTGCCCAGGAGTGGCGCTGCACACACGGAGAGTGGACACAGCAAGATGACGCAACAAAAAGAAACACAGATTCCCGTGCCCCTGACGACAACAGAAGTGGACAAAGAAGAACCCGCAGCGAATAGACACAGAGAACAGACAACTGGAGTGGGGGAAGGAGAGGAAAATCTTAAAAAAAAAAAAAACCAGGGGAAGCTCCTTTTAATGTATTTTATTTATCCCAATATATCCAAAATGTTACCTTTTCGGTGAGCAGTAAGTGCAAACGGGTTGTCCCCGGAGCCCTCGGCTTCCTCGCTCTGTGCTCAGCCTCCGGAATGCTGCGCGCGTCACGCGCCGCACGCCTGGTTCCGACGCGCAGTGTCCCTGCGCCCGGCACTGGAGCCCCCCGACGCGGACAGCGCAGGGCTGCGCAGCAGCTGCCGGGGGCGGGGGCCGTGGGAGGGTCGCCCCGCACAGGGCGCCCGTGGTGGGTGGGGGTGGCCCCCAAATCCACAGCGGCCTGGAGCCTGGAGTCACGTGGGAAGAGTCTGGGGGTGGCACAAGTTAGGTGAGCTCGTGTCCAGCCGCTGTTCTTCACGAGAGAAAGCAGGGCCACGGGGACGGCCACGGGACAAGCCGAGGCAGCCGAGGCCGACCACCACCGCCCGGAGCCTGGAGAGGCAGGAGGGTGCCTCCCCAGGGCCGAGGGCACAGCCGGCCGCAGCTGGACGCCGGGGCTGCTCCTCCAGGCCTGGGGGACACGTTCACGACGCATTAAGACCCTGGCTTGGGCTCCTTGGCCTCAGACAGCGCCCCTGCTTCAGAGAGGACGAGCCTGAGGTTCTCAGTGGAGGGGACCGGGCAGCTGGCGCCAGCACGGGCACAGCTGGTCACGCTGGAGGAAGAGCCACAGCCCGGGGAGGGCCGGGCGGCGGGGACGCGGCCTCTGACCCTCGCCCGGGGCCGCCCCACTCTGCCCCCCGCCAGCCGCGCCCCACCTGGCCCCTCCACCCAGCCTGCTTGGAGGCGGTGGCGCGTCCGCAGGGAGGGCCTGCTGTGTAAAGAGCCGCAGCCGGCTTCTAATCCTTAGGAAAATAGCAAGCCCGGCTCCGCGCCACGCGGCAAAAGCCCACTTAGCCTGAGCCTCCGGGAGCGAGCCTGGCCCCACAGGCTCCCCCTGCCCTGCCGGCAGCCCGGCCCCGCGCGGGGGCAGCAGAGACCCCCGTCCCCCTGGAGGCAGGGCCTGCGGGGCGCGCCGCCCGTGCCGGGGGCTACGGAGGTGGGGAGGGGGCCCGGGCTCCCCAACAGAAGGTGAGATCCCTCCCCCCACACTTCACAGAGGAAGAAAGGGGGGTCGAGGGGCTGCGCCTCCCTGCCAGGGCCGCTGGCCGGCGAGTGCAGGCACCGAGGCGCGACGGCGACGTGGCACACAGGTCAAAGCGAGTGTGGGCACGGGTGGAGGGGGCGGGCGTCCCGAGACAGCTCACCTGGCGCAGGTGGACGCCAGCATGCGCCAGCGGGTAGTGGCCCCCAGCCCCTCCCTCCCTCCCACGGGGCCGAGCAGCCCCTCCGAGAGGCCCCAGGTGCAGCAGGTGACCTTGGTGGTGGGACAGGGCCGCGGGGACCCTCCCCTGACCCCCAGCTCCCGGGCGTTCGGGCGGGTGCACGCGGGGCCTGGCGGGCTGGCCGAGCCCGCTGCCCGTCCTCCCCACGCCCTCCCTGAGCCCCGGCCTTCTGGTCTTTGCCCCAGAACCAATCGATTTCTCGCTGCCCCCAAGGCTTCCTGCCGTGACCTCCCTGAGCTCGGCCCACCCAACTCCCGAGGCTCGGCCCCAGGGGCGCCGGCCCACTGTCGACCCCGCTCGGCCTCGGGGTGCCCCGTTGCCGGCCATCTTCCCGCCCAGAGCCCCGAGAGGGGCATCCAGGGTCCCGAGCCCCAGAGCGATGGGCTCCCGCCTCCCAGAGGGGTGGGCAGCACCCCGAGGGCGGGCAGCCGCGCAGGCTCCCCCCCGGCCGCCGTGACGCGAAACGCCAGCCCCGCGTTGCTCTGAAGCGCGCTCTCGGCGGCCCTGCCGAGCGGAGCCCGGGCCGGCGGGTCTGCCCTCGGGGCCCAGCCCCCCCGCCCGGCGCTCCCCGCGCCCGCGGGCGTCGCAGCCGCCTTCTTTCTTTCCTCCCCTTCGTCCCCCCAAGTGACACCAGGACGCTCACAGACCCACGTACCGGAGGAGAAGGCGATAGAACGGCTGCCCCGCCAGCCCGGCTCGGCGGCAGCCGCGCTGGGTGTCGAGGCCGGGCGTGCTTGTTGCAGCCGCGAAGGCTTCTTGCCCTAACCCGTTGGCGCGCTGGGTCCCAGGGGCCACGCACACGCCAGCGCACGGGAGGTGCAGTGGACCACACAGCTGCGCACGCGTGCCCACGCACACACGGGCACAGGCGTGCCCAGGACCACACAGCTGCACACGTGCGCACACGCACACAAGAGGGGCGCATGTGTGCTCAGGACCACACAGCTGCGCACGCGTTCCCACGCACACACGGGCGCAGGCGTGCCCAGGACCACACAGCTGTGCACGCGTGCCCACGTGCTCGGGAGCCCCTCCCCATCGCAGGCCGAGGCCCTGCCTGGCGGGGGCGGCCCCCGCCATCCCTCAGCCCCCGCGGGTGCTCAGGGCTCGTCGGGAGGGGCCCGCCGTGCCTCCGGCCAGCCCTGCGCCGAGCTGGGGGGCGTCCTGGGGGTCTCCTGGCCTCGAACCCACCGCCCCCAGCCCGCCCCAGCCCCCTGCCGCCCCCGGAGCCCGCAAGGGAGGCCGGGATGGCGAGAGGGGCGGGCGGGCGGCACGGCCCCCCCGGGAGCGGCTTAGCCGCCATCGGCTGGGTCAGTGTCGAGCCCAGGCCGGCCTCCGCCAGCCAGATGGCGGCTTCTGCGGGGAGAGGAAAACCTGACACGCCGTTTCAAACCGATTTCACGGCGGGCCTCCGGAGAGCCCCGCGAGCTCCTGACAATCCGATCTGTCGTGAATAAATATGACAAAATTGCCAATTACGGGAGGAGGCTTCAGCGTCGGGCAGGCCGCGCCAGCCGTGGCCGCGCGCTGGGGGGAGACGGCCCGGCGGACAGAGAGCGCCGAGGCCAGATGCAGAGGGCGCTGGGCCTGGGCCAGACGCTGCGCCAGCAGGCGTGGGGGCGAGGCGGCTGCGGCCGGGGGCCCTGCCAGCCGGGGCAGAGGGGCCGCTGCCCGCAAGCCCAGCTCGGCTCCTGCCCTTGGGCCCGCATCCCCCAAGGTCCCGCGCGGCCCTGCCCTCCCTCTGTCGCCTGCGGGGCTGCCAGGCGGGTTCCTGGGCGGGCTGTGGCTCTGTGGGAAGGCGACGAGAGCAGCGGGGGCCCCTGGGCCCGCCTCCAGCTCAGCAGCACCTCCAGCCAGCCCAGACCCCCTTCTCCAGTTTGCAGAGGCGGGCAGAGGCCTGTGCCCACCCTCAGCAGGCAGGAGGGGGCACGACAGAGGCAGGGATCCTCCACTCCTCGGGCTGCCCCCCCCACAGGACCACGGCGGACCCTCCCTCCGGCCGGGGACATGCGGAGGCCCCTCCCTTTGGCCCCCCACCTGCCTGCGCCTCGGACTCAACCCACGTCTGCCCCTCCCCTGCTGAGCTTCCAGGGAGGAGCCCAAAGCTCAGGAAAGCGGGGCTGTGGGGGGCCCCGCTCGGCCCGCCCTGCGCACCTGCACACCTCCCAGGCCCCAGCTTCCCTCTGTAAAACGGCAGCGTGGAGTGGGGGCTGGGGAGCCCCCCAGCACTGTCTCCTCCTCTAGGACTGTCCCTCCAGGGAGGGCCACAGCTTGCCCCTGCCCAGGTCGCGGCCGGGAGGACGGCTGCGTGGGTGGGACCTGGGCCCAGCAGGTGCGTCTCTCCCTCCACCACGGTGAGCAGGCTCCTGCTGTGCAGGCCCCCAGCCCCAGCCCCTTCCCCAGCCTGCCTCAGGCCTCCGTCCAACCCAGGTTCTGGAGTCTCATGGGTTGGGCTGAAATAGCAGCTCTATTTGCTGAATAACCTTGACCGAGGCAATCTCAACTGTGAAATAGGAAGACGAGAGCCACACACGTCATTCTGAGATGCTGGCACAGGTGCCGACAGGGGGCTGGAGGGTGAAGAAATTACAGGTTCTTGTCACCAGTATCATCACCATCATCTCCTTGATCATAACCCACCACCACCTCCACCATCACCATCATCACAACCATCATCACCAAAACCATCACCACCATCACCATCACCTCCATCACCGCCACCGCCATCATGACCACCACCCCATCACCATCACCTCCACCATCACCACCTCCACCATCACCATCATCACAACCATCATCACCAAAACCATCACCACCATCACCACCACCATCACCACCGCCATCACTGCCACTGCCATCACGACCACCACCATCACCATCACCTCCACCATCACCACCACCTCCACCACCATCACCACCTTCATCACAACCATCATCACCACCACCATCATCACCACCGCCACCACCACCATCACCATCGCCATCATCATCACCACCTCCACCATCACCGCCACCATCACCACCACCACCACCACCGTCACTATTATCACCATCACCACCATCACCACCACCACCACCATCACCACCACCACCATCACCATCACCATCATCATCATCACCACCTCCACCATCACCGCCACCACCACCACCATCAGTGCCACTGCCATTACTACCATCACCACCACCATCACCACCTCCATCACCGCCACCGCCATCACGACCACCACCACCATCACCATCATCACAACCATCATCACCAAAACCATCACCACCTCCACCATCACCATCGCCATCATCATCATCACCACCTCCACCATCACCATCGCCATCATCATCATCACCACCTCCACCATCACCATCGCCATCATCATCATCACCACCTCCACCATCACCATCGCCATCATCATCATCACCACCTCCACCATCACCATCGCCATCATCATCATCACCACCTCCACCATCACCGCCACCACCACCACCATCACCACCATCACCGCCACCACCACCACCACCATCAGTGCCACTGCCATTACTACCATCACCACCACCACCATCACCGTCACTATCATCACCATCATTATCATAATCATTTCCATATCTCGTCTCCCTCATGGCTGTCACCCCGCCCCTCCTCTCTCTGCCTCATTTCTAGTTCCCTGATGACCAGGATAACTCCTCATCCTCGCAAGCCCTGTGGTCCTGGCACAGGACACAATGCCGCCTGGGAGAGCTCAGACTCTGAACACGGAGAGACCTGGATTTGAATCCGCCGCAGCGGTCTGCGGAGGTGCATGACACGGGGCGCCACGTCCTGCAGTGCTCACCCACTCAGCAGCCTCACCATCTCCCCAAGCCTCCATCTGCTCCCCTGAAAAACAAAAGTAGCTTTTCCAGAGGGCCATTTTGAGGTTTAAATGAGGTGATGGCTGGTAAAGCTGGGCCGAGTAGACACAGCACCAACCACCCCAAATTACTCAGCCTGTTCCCAAGAGCGCCCCTGACAGCCGCCTGGCCCCCGTTATCCTTTGAAGAGACCCCTCCACCCAGCTCGAGCGCCCTGCCTGAGTCCCTGCAGTGCCAGGGAGCCCCTCCCTCCTCGGGCCCCTGCTCCCGCCCCTGACAGCCCTCTGAGAACAGAAGCAGCATCCTGCAGCGATGCCCCCCAGGAGCCCCCCAGCACCCCCACTGCTCCTCGGCCCCGCTGCCTCTCACCCCCTCTCATGGGTCCAAGTTGTGCTTGTAGGAAAACGTTTGGAAAATCCAGAGAAGCACAAAGAAAAAATAACACCTGTAATCCTACCAAGCCACAAGAAACTCTTTATGAGGTAAGCATCTTAAATTAGCCAAGCAATATAATACTGTACGGAAAAGTCAGAAAGAGGAAAAGCATCCCTCCCCAGCCCCCCTCGGCGCCACACTGGGGGGCCTGCCAGCCCCACCCACTTACCCACGGAGGGGTGGGTGGATGGCGCCACGACTTCACACCGGCTTTTTCCTGCTGCATAGGTATTTTACACCATTACACCCTTAACGTCACGCAATCCTGTAGACTGCTGCCCCCCGCTTTACGTCCCGGCCGTGTTTGCGTATCATCGCTCGATCTTCGTAATGATTCCTTTTACAGTCTGCCTAGCATTCCGTCGAGTGTGTGTTCTGTAATCCACTGAACTGCTGCCCCGTCATTGGGCATCTCGGCTGCCTCTAGTTTTTTGTCATTAAAAATAATGTCGCAATGAATATCTTTGGGACTAAAGCTCCCCCGTGTTTGGGATGATTTCCTGGGAAGAGGGTCCCAGATGTGGCATTGCTGGGCCGAGGGCAATGAGCATTTCACGCTAAGCCCTCCTCCAAAAGGGCCGCCCCGGCTCCCAGCACCCCCGGCAATGCAGGAGCCCCGCCTCGTCCTGCCAACGGGGGAACGGGGTCAAGGGCTGTCCCGCTAGGTGGGCAGAGCACACCCCGGACGCTGGGGTACAAACGGCCACATCTGGGCCCCCGCCGAGCAGCACCCAGCCCGCTTAGGCTCGTCCTGCGTGCCTGCCTGAGGCCGTGGGCAGGACACTTCCAGGCTCGGAGTTCACCCAGGAGCTGGGGTGCGAGCACGAGGCATCGACGGCCCCGGGCAGTGCAGGAGCGGGCACGCGGGGGTGGAGCGGGCACAGCAGGCCCGCGGGCGAGGCCCCGTGTGCCGGCACTTCCTGGGGTTTTGTCCCTGGCCCCCAGCTCTCACAGGCGACCCGCAGCTGGCGTCCCCACTGGGGCGTGTGCTGGGCCTCCGTGCCTCCCGTCGCCCAGCGGCCTCTTGATTCACGCTCTCATCTTGCAGCGGGGACCAAATGCTTGCACCAGGAATTTGGGAACAGTCCTCATCCCCTCCCTCCTTTCCCCGATCCCCCCCCACATCTGCTCCAATCAGCCGGGCCTGGGGGCGCTCCCCTGTCCCCCACGTCCTCAGGCTCAGCCGCCACCAACGCCCCGGTCCTCCTGCTTCCACCCTGTCCTGAGACGCTCTCCTCGCTGCGGTCACTTAAACACGCTGGGGTGGAGGCGGTCCAGGGCTCTGGACCCTCCAGCTGTTTCCTATTAAATATAGAAGACAATTCACACTTTACACCCGAGGCCTGGGACCCGCCCCCGCCGGCCCCTGATCGCCGCCCGCCCCCTCTGCCCAGGCTGCTCCAGCGGCGCTGACCTCCTTCCTGCGCTTTGAGCACAGCAGCCTTTCCTCCGAGCCGTTCCTCTGCCCGGAAGGCCCTTCTCCGCCGCCCGCACGGCTCTCGCCGCCCCTTCCACGGTGCAGCTTGGAGTGGACGAGGTGCGTCTCCTCTGCACCCTTCCCCTTCCTTCAAGGGTCGTTCACAGATTTCTCTCCTTGTGGCTTCCCTTTCCCCCCATTGGTGTAAGAGCTCCAGCAGGTCAGGAATTTGGCTTTGCTCATTACTGAACAATGAACCAGCACAATGTCCTGCATATAATAGTTGCTCAATAAATGTTTGTTGAATGGATGGGTGAATGGGTGGATGGGAGGATGGATGGACGGACGGATGGAGGGATAGATGCACGGACAGATGGAGGGGTGGGTGGGTGAGGGGGTAGATGAATGGGCGGATGCATTTGGAGCCCTTAAAAAAAGACCTGAAGATGCCAAGAAGGTCAAGGAAAACGGAAATGCGGCCCTCCAGACTGCGGGAAGCCCTTTCCAGGAAGGAGGCGGGCTGCCAGGCCTGTCCCGGCCAGAACTGGTCAGTCTGGTTGCGGGGACGGGTTGGTTGGCAGTAGGTGGACCCACCCAGGGGTCTGCTGAGCCCAGCCTCCTAGTTTAGATTTTTTTAAATTTTTTAACTTTTCATTTTGAAATAATTTTAGACTTGCAAAGATGTTGCAGAATAGCGTAGAGTGTCCCATATATTTCACCCAGCTTCCTCCAACGTAAACAGCTGTGTAACAGCAGCGACCTTGCACCCCGGCTTTCAGGGGAGAGACGAAAGCACAGCCCCGGCCTGCAGCCTTTGCCCGTCTCCAGGGGAGAAACGACGGCTCCCGTGGGGGCCAGGCCGAGCCCCCAGCGCCTGAACAACCAGCTGGCAAATTCCCTGAGTATTTAGCAATCACCTGTTGCAAGAAGGCAGGAGCTGGCTTAGCACACAATTGCACAAAACAATAAATACTTATTGTAAATACATATGACTTATAATAATAATGAACACTTGTTGCCTTTGCAAGTGCCCCTTTCTGGCCCAGGTCCCGCACTGCCTGCAGCTGTCCTCCCTCCTCGGTCTCTTGCCCTCTGGGACAGCTCTCCCGTTGGGGTCCTCGGTGGCCTTGGCATCTTTCAGGAGCGGCCGGCCGGGTTTCGGAACGCCCCTGGCTTTGGGTCTGGCCGGCGTTTTCTCCGATAGGTGCGCTGCGTCCTTCTCTGAGCACTGTCGGGGCCCCCGGGGGGCACCTGTCCCCTCCCTGCTGGCGGTACTTGGTCACCGCTGGCTGGGCTTCTCTGCTCTGAAGTTACTAAGTTTCTCCTTGTCGCTAATCGGTATCCTGGGGGGATACTCTGCAGCACTGGAGAGGGCTGGCTGCTCACTTCAGCAGATCCTTGGGAGATCGGGCCCCGGCTCTGCTTTTGAAGGCCTGGGCGTCCTGATGCCTCCGGACCCCCTGCCTTCTCAGGAGCCGAAAGCCCCAGCCGCTCATCTCCAAACCGCAGCTCGGGAGGGAGGCTGCGGCGGGATCAGAACCGCCAGTCGCCAGTCGGGCTCGCCGGGGCACAGGGCCAGCGCTCGGTCAGTCGCCCCCGGGGGAGGAGGAGGCGGGCTCCAGAGCTAACACACCTGCCTAGCGGGGAGCAGGGGATGCGGGGAGCCGGGGATGCGGGGAGCCGGGGAGCCGCCCGGTTTCTTGGAGATTTGGTGGAGACGCCCGATGTCTGTTCAGTTTTTCCAAACAAGCAGAAAAGGCCCACTCAGCGGGAAGCATGGGGGAAGGTGTCCCCGGGGGGACCCCACTGCGCGGCCCGCCCCCTCCTCTCCCGTCCGCCCCGCTCCGCCCGGGGGCCAGGCCGCAGGCCATGGCTATGTCTTGAGGCCCTCGAGGGACCCCGGGCCCTGCCCCCACCCTGGGTTCAAGGCCCAGGGACCCATTCTTCCCGCACATCCGCTGAGAAGGCCCGAGCGTCCCCTCCACCAGGGGTCCCCGTACGGCAGAGCCCGTGGCCGGCAGCACCCGCTCAGGCAGGCCTCGGCCCCCCCCCCGGGGGTAGCCCCCTACAGCCCCCCGGCCCTGCCCTCTTAGTCCTGCGCCTGCTCCTCTCCCCCACCCTCCCCCCCGGCTGGCCGCCATTCGTCACAGCCGATGAGCAGGGTCCGGCGGGGGCGATGAAAGGCCCCAAGCCCCCCCGCCCGCCCCGGGCCTGGCCCGGAGCCCCCGCTCTGACAAGCGTGACAGTCACAACAGCACCTTGAATTCTCATCTGCCCTCGGCCTGACGGCCCTCTCGCCTGTCTCCCAGCAGCCCGGGGGAGCAGGAAAACTGAGGCCCGGGGCGCAGAGCCTCGGGGGCCACACCCCAGCAGGGCCCGGCCTGGGGCCCGCCTCCCCCCCAGCTCTGTGGGACTGACACGGGCGGGGGGCCTGAGAGGACCCCAGAAGCCTGGGGACCCCAGAGAGGCCCAGACCCCCCAAGCTTTCGGGGACAAGGGGCCCAGGGCGAGGCCGGGCTGCGGCCGAGGACAGGCCGCTGGGCCACACGGGGACGCGCCTGTCCTCTCCGCTGTCGGCGCGGGGGCGGGCGTCGGTCCGTGGGAACGTCCTGCGGCCGGCCTTCTCACCTGCCGCCCCCTCCCTGCGCCTGACCCCGCCGACCCCCCCACCCCCGCTGACTGCGAGTCGCCTCGGTGCGCCAAGTGGGGTGGGCGGGGAGGGGCTGGCAGGGCTCCCCAGCCGGGCCAGGCAGGGAGGCGGGGTGCCGGCTTGCTGGGTGACCCCGGGGTGCAGGCAAGGGCCTGCGTCCATCGAGGCCGAGGCTGAGGCCAGGCCGCCTTGAGTGCCAGTCCCCCAGTACCAGAGCCTGGTGGGGACGTGACCCTCCCCGGGGGCCACGAGCGCTTCCTGGACTTGGGGGCGTGAACCCCCAATGGACGAGGGGACTTTGGCAAATCCCCGGGCGTCCGGGTGGCCGTCCCACTGTCCCCTGTGCCCTCACCTTGCTCAGGGCCCTCTCCCACCCCGGCTTCCGAGCAGGCTCAGGACCCTCCCCTGGCCTGCGCCCCCCCACCCCCCGCTGCCCCCGCCAGCGGCTCCTCTGTGCAGGCCCCGCCTCCACGCGGCGCAGATGAAACGGGCCGCTGTTTGTCTGGGGGGGGGCGCTAATTCGCCGGAACGGGGCCCCGCGGCCGGCCTGGGAGGCGGCCGGTTCTCAGCGCAGCAGAGGTCAGGGGTCAGCAAGGTGAGGACAGCGAGGGCGCGCGGACGCCGCGGGGGCCAGCCGCGGGGGTCTGCCCGGACCCTGCCCGTGTGCCGAGCCGCCCGGCGGCCCAGGCTGGGAGCTCGCGGCCGAGACCCACAGCCCAGGCCCGGGAGGGAGGCGGGCCCCTCCGCTGGGGCCGCCCGCTGGCCTGAACCCCGCGCGGGACGGCCGCTCCCCCCTCGCGGCAGCGCCTCCAAGCCCCGAGGAGCGACCCCACAGGGGGTTCCAGGGCGGGCAGAGGGCCGGCGGGCGCGGAGACCCTGCTGCAGACCCTCCCACCGTGGCCCGGGGCAGGGGACTTCTGTCCTGAGGCCAACCCCCCAGGCCGGGGCTGCAGAAGGGTGAAGGGCCACCCGCTGCCCCTGCCCGCAGCCTCGGCCCTGCTGCCCCTGCCCAGAGCCTCAACCCTGCTACCCCCCCTATAGCCTCGGCCCTGCTGCCCCCTCCCCAGAGCCTCAGCCCTGCTGCCCGCTGCCCCCCGCCTCGGCCCTGCTGCCCCCTGCCCCCGGCCTCGGCCCTGCTGCCCCCTGCCCCTGCCTCAGCCCTGCTGCCCCCTGCCCCCGGCCTCGGCCCTGCTGCCCCCTGCCCCTGCCTCAGCCCTGCTGCCCCCTGCCCCCGGCCTCGGCCCTGCTGCCCCCTGCCCCCGGCCTCGGCCCTGCTGGCCCCTGCCCCCGCCTCGGCCCTGCTGCCCCCTGCCCCCGGCCTCGGCCCTGCTGCCCCCTGCCCCCGGCCTCGGCCCTGCTGCCCCCTGCCCCCGCCTCAGCCCTGCTGCCCCCTGCCCATGGCCTCGGCCCTGCTGCCCCCTGCCCCCGGCCTCGGCCCTGCTGGCCCCTGCCCCCGCCTCGGCCCTGCTGCCCCCTGCCCCCGGCCTCGGCCCTGCTGCCCCCTGCCCCCGGCCTCGGCCCTGCTGCCCCCTGCCCCCGCCTCGGCCCTGCTGCCCCCTGCCCATGGCCTCGGCCCTGCTGCCCCCTGCCCCCGGCCTCGGCCCTGCTGCCCCCTGCCCCCGCCTCGGCCCTGCTGCCCCCTGCCCCCGCCTCAGCCCTGCTGCCCCCTGCCCCCGGCCTCGGCCCTGCTGCCCCCTGCCCCTGCCTCAGCCCTGCTGCCCCCTGCCCATGGCCTCGGCCCTGCTGCCCCCTGCCCCTGCCTCAGCCCTGCTGCCCCCTGCCCCCGGCCTCGGCCCTGCTGCCCCCTGCCCCGGCCTCGGCCCTGCTGCCCCCTGCCCATGGCCTCGGCCCTGCTGCCCCCTGCCCCCGGCCTCGGCCCTGCTGCCCCCTGCCCCCGCCTCGGCCCTGCTGCCCCTTGCCCCCGGCCTCGGCCCTGCTGCCCCCTGCCCCCGCCTCGGCCCTGCTGCCCGCTCAGGCTCGAGGGCTCTGGGGCGCAGCACATCCGCCTCGTGCCCGCCTGTCTCTGGGGTGGAGAGGCCCCTGCCGGGCGCTTCCTCCCCCGAGCAGGCGTTTCCTGCGCGGCCCCGTGGCAGACCCGCCCCCACCCAAGGCCTGGGCCGTGACACAGGCCGGCGCTGGGGTCCCCAAGGGAGGGAGACGCACGGGGGTGCGCGGACCCAGGGCCCCGCCAGCGAGAGGGGGCGGGCGCGGTGGGCAGGTCCGCTCCGCGCCCCCGGGCACGTGCACTCACGTGACACTCGTGCTCGCCCAGCAGCCACCGCAGCTCCTGACGGCTCCTGACGCCCCCCGGGGCCTGCTCGCCCACAGACGCGCACGTCCTGGCCCCCCTCAGCCCGCTGCGCCCACAGGTCCCCGCTCAGCGCGGGCCACGGAGGGCAGCCACGGACACTCCCGCCTCCACCCGCTTCCCTTCCGAGAGGCGGCACCGGGCTTCCCAGGGCGGGGGGAGGCCCGAGGGGCCACGCCAGGGGAGCCCTGCCCTGCCCTGCCCAGGACGATGGGCTCCATGCCCGGCAGCTCGTGCAGGCTCGCGGCGCTGCGGGCCGCGCCTTCCTCCTCCTGCGCTCTTGAGGGGCCAGGCCGTGCCCCTGCTGACCCCCACGTGGGCCTGGGGTCCCGTGCCCCCGCCGACCCCCACGTCGGCCTGGGGTCCCGTGCCCCTGCTGACCCCCACGTGGGCCTGGGGTCCCGTGCCCCCGCCGACCCCCATGTCGGCCTGGGGTCCCGTGCCCCCGCTGACCCCCACGTGGGCCTGGGGTCCCGTGCCCCTGCCGACCCCCATGTCGGCCTGGGGTCCCGTGCCCCCGCTGACCCCCACGTGGGCCTGGGGTCCCGTGCCCCCGCTGACCCCCACGTGGGCCTGGGGTCCCGTGCCCCTGCCGACCCCCACGTCGGCCTGGGGTCCCGTGCCCCCGCCGACCCCCATGTCGGCCTGGGGTCCCGTGCCCCCGCTGACCCCCACGTGGGCCTGGGGTCCCGTGCCCCCGCTGACCCCCACGTGGGCCTGGGGTCCCGTGCCCCCGCTGACCCCCACGTCGGCCTGGGGTCCCGTGCCCCCGCTGACCCCCACGTGGGCCTGGGGTCCCGTGCCCCCGCTGACCCCCATGTCGGCCTGGGGTCCCGTGCCCCCGCTGACCCCCACGTGGGCCTGGGGTCCCGTGCCCCCGCTGACCCCCACGTGGGCCTGGGGTCCCGTGCCCCTGCCGACCCCCACGTGGGCCTGGGGTCCCGTGCCCCTGCCGACCCCCACGTGGGCCTGGGGTCCCGTGCCCCTGCAGGGTAGGGACACACCTCGGCCACCCCCCTGCACTCCTCCCAGAGGGGCTGGCGGCGAGACGGGGGGAGACGGGGGGAGACGGGGGGAGACGGGGGGAGACGGGGGGAGATGGGGGACAGGGCCTTCTGAGCCTGGCTTGAGCCGCCCATGGCCCTGGGAGGGTGGGGGGCCCAGGAACCTCCCGACGTGGGCCCTGGACGGGGGAGGCTGCGCAGGCAGGGGCTGCCCCGGGCCCCTCGCGGCCCCTCTCCTGGGCTGGCCCCAGCCGCCCCGACCCCCAGACTCTGCCTGGCCGTGCGCCCGCGTGGTCCCGTTCTCGAGGCTGCGTCCAGGGCGTCGGGGTCCCCTCGAGGGCAGCATCTCGGGGTTCTGCCAGCCCTGGCACGGGGGTGGGCACCCAGGGCCTGCGGTAGAAATGCAGGTTGAGGCCGACCAAACCAACCCCGAGCCAAGTTGGTTCAAACCTGCTGTGTGACCCGACGGGGCCCTGGCCTTCTCTGGTCCTCAGTTTCCCCATCAGTACACTCCAACTTTCTGCACTGGCCATAACAGGGTCAGCAGGGCAGTGCTGGTGCACGACTCCTGGGCCTTGGTTCGTCTTCCAAGGACGCCCCCAGCACCCACATGCACCCCCCAGTGCTCACACACGCCCCCCAGCGCTCACATGGCCCCCCAGTGCTCACACACCCCCCCCAGCGCTCACACACGGCCCCCAGTGCTCACACACGCCCCCCAGCGCTCATACACACCCCCCAGTGCTCACACACGCCCCCCAGCACTCACACACGGCCCCCAGTGCTCACACACGCCCCCCAGCGCTCACACACACCCCCCAGCGCTCACACACGCCCCCCAGCGCTCACACACGCCCCCCAGCGCTCACACACGCCCCCCAACACTCATACACACCCCCCAGTGCTCACACACGCCCCCCAGTGCTCACATACACCCCCCAGCGCTCACACACGGCCCCCAGTGCTCACACACGCCCCCCAGTGCTCACATACACCCCCCAGCGCTCACACACGCCCCCCAGTGCTCACACACGCCCCCCAGCACTCACACACGGCCCCCAGCGCTCACACACGCCCCCCAGTGCTCACACACGCCCCCAGCACGTTCACATGCCCCCCAGCGCTCACATGCCCCCCAGCGCTCACACACGCCCCCCAGCGCTCACACACGCCCCCCAACACTCATACACACCCCCCAGTGCTCACACACGCCCCCCAGTGCTCACACACGCCCCCCAGCGCTCACACACGCCCCCCAGTGCTCACACACGCCCCCCAGCACTCACACACGGCCCCCAGCGCTCACACACGCCCCCCAGTGCTCACACACGCCCCCAGCACGTTCACATGCCCCCCAGCGCTCACATGCCCCCCAGCGCTCACACACGCCCCCCAGCGCTCACACACGCCCCCCAACACTCATACACACCCCCCAGTGCTCACACACGCCCCCCAGTGCTCACACACACACCCCAGTGCTCACACACGCCCCCAGCACGTTCACATGCCCCCCAGCGCTCACACGCCCCCCAGCGCTCACACACGCCCCCCAGCGCTCACACACGCCCCCCAACACTCATACACACCCCCCAGTGCTCACACACGCCCCCCAGTGCTCACACATGCCCCCCAGCGCTCACACGCCCCCCAGCGCTCACACACGCCCCCCAGCGCTCACACGCCCCCCAGCGCTCACACACGCCCCCCAGCGCTCACACGCCCCCCAGCGCTCACACACGCCCCCCAGCGCTCACACACGCCCCCCAACACTCATACACACCCCCCAGTGCTCACACACGCCCCCCAGTGCTCACACATGCCCCCCAGCGCTCACACGCCCCCCAGCGCTCACACACGCCCCCCAGCGCTCACACGCCCCCCAGCGCTCACACACACCCCCCAGTGCTCACACACGGCCCCCAGTGCTCACACACGCCCCCCAGCGCTCACATGTCCCCCAGCGCTCACACGCCCCCCAGCGCTCACACACGCCCCCCAGCGCTCACACACGCCCCCCAACACTCATACACACCCCCCAGTGCTCACACACGCCCCCCAGTGCTCACACATGCCCCCCAGCGCTCACACGCCCCCCAGCGCTCACACACGCCCCCCAGCGCTCACACGCCCCCCAGCGCTCACACACACCCCCCAGTGCTCACACACGCCCCCCAGTGCTCACACGCCCCCCAGTGCTCACACACGCCCCCCAGCGCTCACACACGCCCCCCAGTGCTCACACACGCCCCCCAGTGCTCACACACCCCCCCAGTGCTCACACACGCCCCCCAGTGCTCACATACACCCTCCAGTGCTCACACACGCCCCCCAGCGCTCATACACGCCCCCCAGTGCTCACACACGCCCCCCAGCGCTCACACATGCCCCCCAGTGCTCACACACGCCCCCCCAGCGCTCATACACACCCCCCAGTGCTCACACACGCCCCCCAGTGCTCACACGGCCCCCAGCGCTCACACACGCCCCCCAGCGCTCACACACGCCCCCCAGTACTCACACACACACCCCAGTGCTCACACGCGCCCCCCAGTGCTCACACACGCCCCCCAGTGCTCACACACGCCCCCCAGCGCTCACACATGCCCCCCAGCGCTCACACATGCCCCCCAGTGCTCACACGCCCCCCAGTGCTCACACACACACCCCAGTGCTCACACATGCCCCCCAGTACTCACACACGCCCCCCAGTGCCAACGCACACAACCCCCAGTGCTCACACACGCCCCCACTGCCCACGCACACGCAGGCTGGCGGGTCCACCTGCCCCCTTTGGGGAACGGAGAGCACTGTTTGCTGGGCCTGCCTGGACTTTGCAGGGCCACGGGAGCTCTGCTTCGAGAGGCCACCGTTCAGACCGGGAGACTGGGACCGGTGGGCTAAACCCAGGGTGCAGCAGAGCCTGAGCGTCCTCAGTTTCCCCCTCTGTCAAATGGGGACAGTGAGGCCACCTGCCAGGGCCATGGGAGCCACGTGGTGTGGGGGCCCCTCCCACCTGCCGCGCCCGCGGCAGCCCCTCCGGGCGTCCTCCGAGCAGGTGCTGACTCTGGCCTGACACCCTGGGCCGCCCAGGGCGGCGCTGAGGGGAGGCCCCCGGGCCCCCGCCTGCCACCGCAGCCTCCGCTCCGGCCCCCGTGGACGCTGCCGGCAGGCCCCCCTGCACACGGCCTGGCAGGGGCCGGCCGCCAGGTGGTCAGCGCAGCGCCGCGAGCCGGGCCGTGGGGTTCCCGGAGCCCGGTCCAGCGGGCGGGGGCCTCCCCGGCAGCCGCGGCCCCGACGCCGTGTCCTGCCGCACCACCGCTTAAGTGTGTTTTCACACCCCTCGCGGCCGCTGGGAGGTTTCGCATCAGCGTCCAAGGAGGGTGACACTCTCCCTAGATGGAGAATGGGCCGGTGACGGCTAATTGATTTTACAGCAGTACCGAAGGACTTGACAATGAAAGTGCCATCAATTTAATCCACTATTTAATGGTTCCAATTTAGCCTCCGTAAATGCTCACTAAACTAATTTCTCTGGGCTCAGCAATCTGAAAAGCTATCATATCTCTAATCTCCTTCAATATATTCATCTGGAAAAGGGAATTTAGCCAATTCTGATGTGCGGAGATGATCTGTTAGCACAGTGTAAATGTTTATAACACGGCAATCGAGTTCGTTTATAAGGGTATGAAAAGTTTTATTGGGGAGGGCACTGGAGTGGAACCGGCGGATAATAGGCAGTTACCCAGCAGGCCCTGGGCGCCCGGGAGCGGGCAGGCATGCAGAAAAAGACTCGGATTTGCTCTAATCCCAAATTGTGAGCGAAAGTTCTGCCCAGGACACAATGCGCCCGGGACTTGGCCACACAAAGGCGCCGGCGCGGCCCCCGCGACCCAGGCCCTCCCGCCAGCGCCGCGCGGGCTCCCCAGACCCGCCAAGGGCGGCCAGCGCGGGGCGGGGGCGGCCGGGGGGCGCTGGCCCGCCCTGGGTCTCCCCCCTGCGCCGGCCCCCGGGGCACAGGGCGCTGGAGAACGCTCTGCTCGCCCGCGGCCTCGGGGGAGGGGGTGGGCGCCTATCAGGACTGCCCCGGCCCTACCGCGGCCCCCTCCCCAGCTGCGCAGGCGGGTGGGATTTATTGGAAAGCGAGTGGCGGCCAGCTGTTCCCCATCTTTACCGAGCCGCGCTGGAGGAAGCAAGCTCAAATTACCCAGCTGGGTTTAGGTTCGCCACAAAGGACTTTGCTGGAGGAGTTCGGGGCCCGTCCCCCCGGGGAGGGCCACCTCCCAGTGACCTTTCCCACCCGTGGTGGCTGTCCCCCTGCAGGCCCCCCCGGACGCTGGTGCCCTCTCGCTGGGCATGGGCTCTCGTGCCACCCGGCCCCTGGCCTGGCACCACCGGCCCTGCTCACTGGGTACCCAGCCTGCACCCCAAAGCGGGTACGCCCCCGGGGTCCCGAGCCTCTCGGTTTTGTTGTTTATTTTTGTTTCCCAGCAGTGTGGTGGAAGCTCGATTATTCAGTGCTAACGAGCCAGCCCGACCCACCCATTAAATGTGGTTTTGGGGCATTGTCGTTTTTCTCACATCCATCCTGTTTTTAAAGAAAATACTCCCTGCCACCGCAGCACATAAATTAGAAAGGCTGGGAATCTGGAGAAATGCCTCCTGCGAACTCAAGAGCCGGCAGTGGCCCGGCAGCCGGGCCGAGGGGCTCAGTGGGGGCCCCGGGAGCACCGGCGGGAGGCGCGCCAGGGTCTTGGGACCGCGCGGGGCGGGCTGGCCGGGGCCGGCGAGGGGCAGAGCTGCCTGGAGCCCCTTGGAGGCCCAGGGGCCAGGCGGGTCCTCCACGGCCGCCGCCCCTCCCGGAACCTGTCCGTCGAGGCCGAAATCGATCGATCGTGTGGCGAGCCACCTCCGCCACCATCTGTGTCACGCGTGACTGGGGCCTCTCGCCGGGCAGGACTGCACCTGGGGCTCTGGGTCCCCAGCTCCCGGGTCGAGCCGGGCATACAGCAGGCACCCAATGCGAGCTTAAGTGGACCCACAGGGGGCTGTGGGGCTGGACGGCCGCCTGGCCGTTGGAGACGGGAGCTCGACCCCCCGGAGGCGCGAGGTGAGAAGAGCATCGAGCGGGGGACACGGGCACAGGGTGGGGCCCCCAGCTCAGGCTTCCCAAAATGCCAGCTGCACCCCTCTCTGGGCGACCGCCCTGAGGCCCCGCCCCCAAGAAGTCCCCGAGGGCGGGGCTTAGGTGAGGGCCAGGAGGGCAGGCCATAGAAAGAGAATGCCGGACGGGTGTCTGGGCCCCATCGCCCGGCCGGGGGCCGGTGTCTCCCAGAGCAGCGGGTGCCAGGCTGCGTGGCACCTGCTGGGCTGGGGGGAGGGGCCCGGGCCGAGGCCAGTGGGGCCAGGAGCTGGCCGGCCCCTGGGTGGGCACCCCCTGCCTGCTCTTCTGTTCGGAGATGGCTCCTCCCCTGAGTTCTGCCTCATCTGTTTTTTGGGAGCACCCATACTGATCCAGGCTCCCTACAGCGATCCAGGCTCCCCACATTGATCCAGCCTCCCCACACTGATCCAGGCTCCCCACATTGATCTAGGCTTCCCAAACTGATCCAGGCACCCCATATCGATCCTGTCTCCCCCACATTGATCCTGACTCCCCCACACTGATCCTAGCTTCCCATACTGATCCTGGCTCCCCCACACTGATTCAGGCTTCCCACACTGATCCTGGCTCCCCCACACTGATCCAGGCTCCCCATACTGATCAAGGCTCCCCACACTGATCCAGGCTCCCCACATTGATCCAGGCTCCCCATCCTGATCCTGGCTCCCCCACACTGATCCAGGTTCCCCACACTAATATTGGCTCCCCCACACTGATCCTGGCTCCTCCACACTGATCCAGACACCCCATACTGATCCAGGCTCCCCATCCTGACCTGGGCTCTGAGCCCCACAGTACCTTGGGGCAGTAGGGGCCAAGCAAACCCAGTGCCAGACCCAGTAAGCAGCCAGTGGAACTCAGCTTCCAGTGCCCAGAGAGCAACATCATGCATGGAGGTTTACGGCAGCAAGGAAGACTCTTTCCACTGTAAATTATGTTTAACATTCCACAGAACTTTATTGCATTTTGTGTTTGGGTTTATGAAAAAATCTGTATTTAACTTCAAGCCCTGGTAAACATCTTTGCTTATGTTGTTATGTGATTCCTTATTTGAGTATTCCGATTTAATTTCACAGTTCATATACCTTAAAGTTTTGGGCCGGCCCCTCCCTTCCCCACTGGCTCGGAGGCGCAGCCTGGACTCGCCTGTCCGAGGGTCCCTCGGCGGCAGGACACTGAGCGGCTCGGCCTGGCCTGCGCGGGGGCCCCTGCCCCAGGCCTGGCCCGGGAGGCAGCCCACCCCCCAGCACAGGGTCTCGGGGCCTCGTCCTGCACCTGCTGGGAGAAGGAGCAGCAGAAGGCGGCCAGAGCTGCCTCAGCCCCGTGCCCAACCCTGACGCCCCGTGACTCGGTTTCCGCAGCCTCAGACGGTGCTCGGGGCACGGGACTGCCTTGGGAGCACGTGCCAGCACCAAGAGCCCCTGTCCCAGCTGCCGCAGCCGTGGACCAGGGCTGACAGGGCGGAGGGGGTGGGGAGGGGGGCTCAAGGCGGCCGGGCTGTCCCCACGCTGGGGACAGTGCCCTTGGCCGCCCCCGCTGGGCACCATGCCCCCTCCTGGGGCCTGCAGGACCCCCTGCCTGCCCAGCAGGAGCCCAGATCGCACTTGCTGTGCGCCTTGGGGCAGGCTCTGACCTCTCTGGGCCCTGCCTCCGCCTGGGGAGCACAGAAGGGCCGATCTGCCAGGGCCAGGCTGGCGAGGAATGCCGGGGCCTGCCCTCTGCCCCCAGCCCTTGTCTCCTCGGGGATGGGCAGAAAGGCTTTTCTGAAGAGGTCATAGCCCAGAGAGGTTGGAAGCCGGTCCGAGGCTGCACAGAACACACGGGCACAGCCTGGCGCCCAGAGCCCATGTGTGCCATGCAGCGGAGGCTCACGTCCTCTCCCCTTGCTGCCTGGACATGGGCTCTTCCTGGGGGCCTGCTGTGGCGGGAGAGCCAAGGTGAAGACAGACAGCTGCCTGTCCTTCCCCCCGAGGGGCTCTGACGGAGGAGCCAAGACCGTTTCCTGCCGCCCTGGGGGCCCGGCTGGCCCAGGACTCCTCCCTCAGGCTCTCGAGCGGCCGCTCGTGGGGTCACGTCCCCCCCGGCCCGCCTGCCCTGGCGGCCCCCCACTGGGCTCCCTTGCCCCTGCCCCTGGGTGACCCCTCGGACGCAGCACCTGGACGGAGCAGCCTGGCGGCCCACAGGGGACGGAGCCGGGCCCCCCTTAGGGAGCTCAAGGCCCGGGGCATCGCAGCCCTGCCCGTCCCGCTGCTCCCCGTGGGGCGGGCTGGCCCTCCCACCCCTCAGAGCCCCTGCTGGGGTCGCACCTGTGCCGGCCTCAGCAGCAGCCACGGGCGTGCTCAGACCAGCCGAGGGGGGCGGGGGCGGGCGGCCCGCGGGCGCCCCCAAGCTGGGGCCACGGGGTGCCCTGAGCCCTGCACGCCGGGAAGCCATTTGCCAGCAGGAATGGGCCGATGACCAGCCCACGACTGCTACCGGGACCGCGCCGGTGCCCGGAGCCAAGCGCAGGAGCCGGGCACTGCCCCAGGGCCTCCCCCGCGGCCCCCAGTGGGCCTGCTGCAGAGCCCCTGCCTGGCCCGGCCCCCACGGCACAGCCGCACAGAGCCCTGGGGTGGGCACCTAGACGGTGGGAAGGGGGTGGAGGGAGTAGACACGCACCCGGGGAGGCCCGAGAACACCCCGGGCGACGCTCTGGCTTTCACTGAACTTCAGCCATTTATGTGGGTTCTGTGTCACTCCACAGAGGATTTGCAGCCCCTGGTGAACTAAGACACAGCTCACAGCTGAGTGGCCCCGGGGTGGGGCTAGAGGTAAGACGGGCCTTCAGAGGCGCACGCTGGGGGGTCCGTGGAGCTGTTCCAAGCCAACTGTGATTAGCCTCCGAGCTTCCTAGGGGCCGAAGCAAAGAGGGAAATAGGCTTCATCCCAGCACTTCCACAGCATCACTGGTGAGAGTTAAAAACAAAAACAGATATTCAGGAAAACTCCAGCTCTCCCTTCAGGAGGCCTGAGGCGCTGCCACCCTCGCTCTGCGCGGTGGGTCTCCCGAGACACGCAGAGCCTCAGAGGGCTGGGCGGGGTGGGGGGAGGCTGCCTGGGCACCGGGCTCCGGGCCAGCCAGGCGACTCGGTTTCTTGCTGGTCTCAGTTTCCCTGTCTGACAACCGGGATGGGGGCTTGGCGAGGGCCCGAGCGGCTCGCGGGCCTGGCTCCGGATCGGGGAGCCGAGACGCTGCGCCCCCCCCCCACCGGCCGCCGGGCCTGCTCCCCGTGCGCGTGTAATTTAGCATCATTGTTTCATCAGTCACAAAATCCAAATGGAAAAACAGAGGCGTAAACACGCTCGCCCTGGGAGCTGCCAGCCGCGCGGGGCCCAGAGGACGCGCCTGTGGGCGGCTCGGCGGGGGAGCCGCGGCCTCCCCGGGGCCGTGGGGGGCCTGGCTCGGCCCAGGGATGAGCCTGGGGGCGGCGCTCCCATCACTGCACCCCCCAAGAAGAGCTGGGCCGGGCGCTGCGCCGCGGGGGGGGCTTCTGTTCCCGTCACGCCTCACTCTCCCCCAGGGGGCCGGGAAAAATCCATGGCCTGAGACCAGGCGGATTTCACAGCCAGGCTGAGCCCGGGCAGGCCCCCCACCCCGGACAAAGGGGGCGGGAGCCCCCGGGACGGGGGCCTCGGTTTCCCCTTCTGAAAAGCTGAACCCATGGCCCTTAGGGTCTCCAGCTCGGTGCGATGGGAAGGGGGGGGAGGATTCCAGCTGTGCAAACTGTAAAGTGCGGGGAGAGGGTCTGCGGCGCGCTCTCCGCATCACCGTGGCGACGTGGCGGCGACGGTGGCGGTGAAGGACAGCCGGCCGCTCCTGGAACCGCTGCGTGCTGGCGGCTGTCGGGCCGCACGACGCCCTGGCAGGCTTGTTTTCAAGCGGCATCTTGAGCGCCAGACCGAACGCGGCCCCGCCTGCGTGCCAGCCTCCCCTCTCTTCCCCTGCCAACCTCGGGGGTGGCACCGCCGCGTCCCGAAATCTCATTACCGCCAGCCCCCGCCCCTCCCGCCCCCCGCCTCCCCCTCGCTCTCCTCTTGGAGGATAAATTTCGGGAGAGCCAATTACAGCCGCGTGATGCCGTAATGATGAAGCCCTGGAAATTGAGACTGACACCTCGGAGGCCCGCGCCGGGGGCGGCGCCGAGCCGGGCCCAGGGCCCTCTCGGGGCGCCAGCGTGGACGCGGGCGCGCGCGGGCTGAGCCGAGGCGGGCGCAGGGCGGCCGGGCGGCGGCGGGGGCTCTGCGCGAGCCCGGCCTAAGCACCGATCAATTACAGCCCAGACAAGCCGGTGTCACATGTGATTCACAATGTCAATTTCACGCTCGTGGTAACCGTTTAAGAAAGAGCCGGGCTGGTTTTACATTTGATAAGAAATCAGCAGTGTTTGTGTTTGTAAAAGACCATCACAAAGTGTGACAGCTCCCGCAGATTGCGCGCGACTCCCGAGTCTGTCAGGGACCCGCAAGTATTTCTTTCAAATGGGTTCCCCACCCCCCGCCCCCTCAAACCGGGATGTGAAAATAAACTGTCAGTCTCTATTTACAGCTGAGCACGCTGGAAATACAGAGGATTTTAGGTTAAATTGTCAGTTAACAGAATTCAAAATAGAAAAAAGGAATGGGCCTCGCTGCTTTACTGGCCTTTTGATAGGGAAAATCATTTCTGCGTCGGGAGGCCGCCCGCAGCCCAGGGGCCCGGCCAGGCCGGGAGGTCCGAGGGCCGGCTGAGCCGGGCTGCGGGCTCTTCCGAGGGTGGGAGAGAATTAGGGCGCTATGAGGACTAACTGGACCGCGGCTGGGAAGCGGGTGGCGCACGCCGGCCCTCGCCCTGCTGCCTGCCAAGCTGCTGATTTGGGGCTGGAGGAGGCGGGCACGGCCGACGCGGCCGGAAGGCGGCCGTGGCTCGCGCGTCGTCTGCTTATGAGGTGGGGGCCGTGCCGAGCGGCGGAGCCCTGCGCCTCCCACCGGCCTCCCAGGACTCGGGGTCTGGATAAGGGTCCCCCCGAACTCCAGCCCCACTGGCTGGAGGCTCGAATGCGAGGGGTTGCCGTGCATCCCGCGGGACTTCCAGGCCCCAGCGCCGGACACAGAGAGGGGTCCCCGTGGCTGTCTCCTCCTCGCAGGGGAGCAGCCCCCGCCCGGGCCTTGTCCGCGGGGTCTGTGGATCTGGGGCCGCCGTTTGCCGTATTTAGTCACCGGAGTTTGGACAGAGGCAGGTGCAGGCGGCCCTGGCGGTGGGACAAGGGCAGGCGTCCCCGGCGTCGCGGGCAGCAGCGGACACGCCGTCCAGCTCCGGGTTCCAGGAGTGGAAGCTCCTCGGCACGAGCCTGGCAGGCGGGGGCTGCGGGCCCCAGGGGGGCAGGTGACCGGCAGGCCCACGGCTCCCGGGGAGCGGAGGCAGGGGCAGGACAGCAGGACACAGACCCGAGGAGGCGCCGCTCCCGCCGGGGGCCTGGAGACCCCTCGGCTTGGCGGTCAGGGACCCCTGGGATGGCCGGGAGCCCCCGTCGGGGCTTCCCCGAGGGCAGCAAGGGGACGCGCTCAGGCTCTCGAGGACATTCAGCTCAGGAGGTGGCCGCCAAGTGCCGACGCCATCGGACGGTCGGAGCCTGGAAATTCCCGGGCGAGGAGACGAAGCCTGAGCTCGAATGACCCGGGGGAGCGCGCAGGCTGGGCGCCCGGCCCACGCCGCTGCGTCCGCCCCCGACGCCCCCGCGATGCACCCCGCACTGCGCCGAGGGGAGTCTCCTTCCCTCGGGACCCCCGATGGGGGTGGGCCTGGACCCGCGAGAGCCCGCCCGGCAGCTTTCACATCTGAGTCTGACCGGAACTGCCCGGCTGCCCTGCGGGCGGCGTGAGGCTGAACGAGGCCCAGAGCACGGCGGACGGGGTGCTGCGGGGGCCCCCATGCACTGCGTGGCTCCCCACCTGCGCACCCCCCCGGGCCCCGGCTTCCCACCCACCTGACGGAGATGGCGTCCCCTGGCACAAGGACGGCCTCTGGGGTCAGCGGCACCCGGGCCCCAGGGGAGCCAGGCCCCGGGGGCGCAGGTGGCGCCAGGTGGCGCGGCGCAGCCGCCATCCCCAGCACGAGGCCGCGCCTGGGCCGGCGCCTGCTCAGGCCCGCCTCACCCCCGCCGGGGCGCCCCGGAGACCCTGCCCGCTGGGGTGGGGCGCCCGCCCCCTCGGGGCCCCAGATGTCCAAGCAGGGCTGCAGGCCCTGCCCAAACCGGCCGGCCAGTCGAGGGGGGCCCCGCGGGCTGGGCAGAGCCGCCAGGCCTGCCGGCTGCCAAGGTGCCGGGGCCCAGGAGGGAGGGGCACGAGGGGAGGGCCGGCGTCGCGGCAGATGGACAGGCGAGCGTGGTCCGACACGTGGCGTCCCCCGGGGCCGACTGGCAGGCGGCCCACAGCTCCGCTGCTGCCGAGGGGAAGGGGCCGTTCAGGGATGGGGCTGGCCTCAGGCCTCCTGGGTCTGCACACACCAACTCCTGCCCATCACACTCCCGTGCACCGCTCTTCACAGTTTGCTGACCAGCTGACGTCCTTTGCCTCATCGGCTTCTCACCAGAACCAACGCACCTCGATGCCCTTAGAGAAGGACACCGAGGCTCAGGGAGGCCCCCAGGTCGCTAGGCCGGTGGGGCTTGTGGCCGCCTCACCCGGGCCCGGAGAGCCAGAGGCAGCCAGTTCAGAGCCGCAGAAAACACTGCCCCAGGTGGGCCAGGCCGGGGAGGCCCAGGCCTCAGGGTACAGACGGAAAGCGTGGGCGCTGCGCCAGCCCCTTCCGCTTCCCCCACCCCCGCGGGCTCCTCAAAATGCTCCCCACATGCAGCGTCGGCCCCGCTCCGACTGTGCCCCCAGACCCACCGCCCCACGTGCCACGCTGGCCCCTCGCTGCTGGGCCTCGTTGCCCCGGGACCCCCTTCCCCCGGCCGGGGACCTCTCCTCAGAGCACATCTCCCCACCCCCGGCCCCGGTGACGGCCTCGGACCCTGGCTTTAGATGCCACTAACCCTGCCGTCAGCCGCTGCGCCTCCAGCCCTGGCCCTCCGCTGGGCCCCGCCTCAGCCGTCCTGTCCACCACCGCCCGCTCCGGCCACGCGCACCGACCGAAAGAAACGCAGCCAGAGCAGCCGGAGAGCTGGGTTTTCAGTTTTATTATTTTAAACTTAAATTTACAAGGGCAGCAAGGTAAAGCTATTTTTCCATTCCACCACATTCAGGAGGTCCGGGCGGCTGTAGCTCGCTTGAACCCCCGAGAAGCCAGAGTCTGCGTCGGGACGGGCGCGGAAGGAAGGCGCACAGCGACTCGAAGACGTCCGCGAGGAGAGCTCTGAACGAGCCGAGGGTTTCTAGGGGCTACACGTTGAATAAGATATTTTTATACACACGGTTAAATAGAATTCATTGTTGAAATCACTTTCCCTGTCTCTTCTCACTTTTTTTAACGTGGCTCCTGGAAAATTAACAATCGCCGCTGAGCACGGCCTCCCCGGGGCTCCAGCCGCGCGTCTCCCGCGTCTTCCCGGCCACGTGCGCCCCCTTTGCCGGCTTCCCCCCCCATGGGCGCTCCATCCCGCACAGAGGCTCCCAGAATGCCGCCCCCCGTGGGGCGGGGCTGCCTTGCCAGGGCGGCGCCCCTATGGCGGGTGGCGCCAGGCCCAGGGCTGGCCTCAAGCGTGCGCTGAAAACCCGCCCCCCCGAGGGCCGTAGATGTGCCCAAAGCAGGGTGCCCGGGCTCCAAGGGGGAGGTGAGTGGGGGGGCGGTCAGGCCGAGTGGAGGGGGCTTGGGGGTGTCGGCAGGTGGCCCTGCCAGGGGCCCAGAGGTGGGGGCCATGCAGACCCCCCGCGGGGGAGCAGGGGGAGCCGAAGACCACAGCCTGGCCCCTCCCCGCTGGGCAGGGGACCCCTGCGGTCCCGGGCAGGGTGGCCGGGCGTCCCCGGGCCACACAGAGGCAGACAGAGGCTGAGCAGGCATTGGCCACCCCCCTGCGCCCACACACCCCCGTTCCTCAGCTCTTCCCAGCAGGCACCCCCCCATCGGTGGACCCCGGAGAGGCCTGGGGTCTCCACCCCCGTGCCAGCTTCGTCGTTGATCGACTAAATGCAGCGCATCGATTTTTTAAGAGCTTTTCCACTTCCCTTTGGGGAGATCCGGCTCTCCCTCGCCCTGCCTGGTCCGAGCCGGCCGGAGCTTCTTTCCTGACACCATAAATTTCCATCTGGGCCTCTCCGAGCACTAAATGAGTGCCTGCCCGGGCGTGGGGGCGGGGCGGGCCCGTCGAGGGCTCAACGGCTCCTCTGGGTGCACCTGAGGATGCAGGACACGGGCCATAGTGGGGGCCGCTCCCCAGGGGTCCCCAGCCCCGGCGCCCCGGACCCTAGGCCCCGTCCAGGGACCCGGCGGCCCGAGGGGCTCACGGTTCACGGCAGCACAACAGCCGGACCACCCTGCCGGGGACCTGCCCCGACCCCCCAGGGCTGCAGGCAAACCCCAAAGTGGGACCCCAAAGCTCACAGAGGCCCCCACCTCGCACCCGAGCACACTGCCACCCCAGCTTCACACCACCCCAGACGCCCCCTTCCAGCCCCGCCATGCCTGCACACCCTTCTCCTGGCAAAAGGGCCTGTTATTCCTTCTTTATTGTGTTAATTTCTGTAACACAAAACTTCCTGGGAAGTGGATTTGGCTCAATGGATAGAGCCTCCGTCTACCACATGGGAGGTCCACATGGGAGGTCCAGGGTTCAAACCCCGGGCCTCCTTGACCCGTGTGGAGCTGGCCCATGCGCAGTGCTGATGCGCGCAAGGAGTGCCCTGCCACGCAGGTGTATCCCCCGCGTAGGGGAGCCCCGCACACAAGGAGTGCGCCCCGTGAGGAGAGCCACCCAGCGTGGAAGAAAGTGCAGCCTGCCCAGGAATGGCGCCACACACACAGAGAGCTGACACAGCAAGATGACGCAACAAAGAGAGACACAGATTCCCGTGCCGCTGACAACAACAGAAGCGGACACAGAAGAACACACAGCAAACGGACACAGAGAGCAGACAATGAGCGGTGGGGGAAGGGAAGAGAAACAAATAAAAAAATAAATCTTTAAAAAAAAAAGTTCCCATTTTGACTGTTTTTGAGTCTACACTTCACAGGGCTGTGCCACTATCGCCAACGTCATCACCAGGACCTTTCCATCCCCCAAAGGAGACCCTGCACCCATCAGGCAAGGGCTCCCCTGCCGCCGTTCCCCCGCCACCCCTCCCCAGCCCCTGACGGCCTCCAGCCCACCTTCTGTGTCTGTGGGACCCCTCCTGCGGGTGGACGCCTCCGCCCTCTGACCTTCGGTGTCTGCTGCTTTGTGGTTTCCAGGTTCCCCACGCTGCGGCCTTCCTGTTCATGATGGAATAACAGTCCACTGCGCCAGGGCCACACCTGGGCTGTGAGAGGCGGGGCCGAGGGCTGCCAGGCCCCGCCCCCGGCCCAGGCCCCGCCCCCGGCCCAGGCCCTGCCCCTGGCCAGGCCCCGCCCCTGGTCCAGGCCCCACCCCTAGGACCAGGCCCCGCCCCCAGTCCCCCACCCCAGACCCCACACCCAGGCCCCGCCCCTGGTCCAGGCCCTACTCCCAGGACCAGGCCCCGCCCCCAGTCCCCCACCCCAGACCCCACACCCAGGCCCCGCCCCTGGTCCAGGCCCCACCCCTAGGAACGGGCCCTGCCCCAGACCCCACACCCAGGCCCCGCCCCCGGTCCAGGCCCCGCCCCAGGCCCCGCCCCCAGGTTTCAACAACAGCTTTGCACACCCAGGCCCAGTGCTGGACCCCAGCCCGAGGTCAGGCCTTCTCAAGCTGCTAATGTCCCCCCCCCCCCCCCCCCCCCCCCCCGGCGGTGAGCGCAGGAGGCCCCCCCCCCCAGGCCCACCTGCCCGAGGCCCCAGCCCCAGAGGACCAGGTGACGCCAACACGCCCCAGGAGCAGCCGCTGGTCCCGCCCTTGGGATGGGCCCAGGACCCCGCCCACGCCCTGACCCCGGGGGCCTGCCCGCGCGGTCACGCAGGCCTCTCCAGGAAGCGGGAGGCTGGCGCTGGGCGGGGCGGCGCTGCCCAAAGGAAACGTCCTGCGGCCGCCACCGCGCTTCTCCGTTTTCTAGAAGCCACAACAAAAAGTGAGAAGAGCAGGCGAGGTCGGTTTTTAAAGTGTATTTAGTTTAATGTATCAAAATGATTACATTCACATGGAATTGATAAAAAAAATTAATGAAATATTTTACACTCTTTTTTTCATCCTGTTCTGGGGTGAACTGTGCTCCCCAAAAAGACACGTTCAAGCCCCGTGGATGAGGCCTTACTTGGAAGGAGGGTCCTGAAGGGGCGATTCGATAAGTTAGGGCGGAGTAGGGGGCTAAATCTGGTAAGACCGCCGCCCTTATAAGAAGGGCAGGCGCAGGCTCAGAGAAGGTGTCCCATGGCACCGAGCAGGGGCGAGGGGCGCGGCCACGCACCGGGGGGCCACGTAGATTAGCGGCAGGAGGACGTGGCCACGCCTCGTCCAGCGTCTGGCTCCGGGGCCCGCCGAGAAGCGACCCCGGCTGTTTGGAGCCCGGCGTGCGCTGTGTACGGCGGCCCTGGATGCCTCACACGCGCTCACTCGCAAACCCGGGGCCACTTTACACGCACGCCCGTCCCGCTTTACACACGCCATGTGCCAGTGCTCCAGAGCCCCGGGTGCCCACGCCTGCTCCCGCCGCGGCCCCCGCATGGCTCACCGGCGTCCCAGCTCCCTAAGCACCTGGCAGGGGACGACCCACCACCCCATCCTTCTCCATCTTCAGAATGTTCTGGAACTTCCCGCTCATCAGTCCAGAATTTCAGAACCATCTCAGCAGCGGGAGGCTGGGGCACCCCCAAGGAACAGGGTGGGTGGGCCCCAGTTTGGCGGGCATGGAAAGCGGAGGGGGCCTGGTGTGGGTATCCCCTCCCCCACCTTAGCCCCCCGCACCTCCCCAGGGGCCCCAAGGGCCCGCCACGGCCCCCCCAGGCGCGGCTGGGCATGAGACGGGAGGCCCAAGTCACCTCCGTCGGCCGCGCTGTGCCGCCCCTGGCGGAGACTCCACGCCCAGAGCAGGGGCAGAGACTCGGGGTCAAGTTCGTGCTGCCCACTCCCCGTGGGCGCCGCCCTTCCCCTCCGTGTCAGCCTGCACACATTTCCCAAGCGCGCGTGGGATGCCCACGCAGCCGCGGGAGCAGGGCCCCGGCTCCCCCTCAGGCCGCACCAACCGGCCTTTCCACCTTTTCTTATTTCAAAACCATTTCCAGTGTGGAAATGGCAAGGATGGAGCAAAGAACTCCCGCGCACCTCTGACCCCAGATGCCTTTCAATCCTGCCAATCGTCCCCACGACGTCCGCTAAAGCCGGAGGCCCAGGTTCCAGGGCCACCAGCTCCCTTTGGCTGTCTCCACTCATCCTCCTTGGTCAGGCCTTTTACGACCTGCGCCCACAGACGATCACAGGCCTGTCCTTCCCCAGGACGTCCCGCGATTTGGGTTTGGCGCCTGCTTCTCGTGCTTAGGTGTAGTTCTGCATTTTTGGCAGGAACGGCAGAGGAGGGATGCTGGGTTCTCAGTGGACCCCTTCAAGAGGTGCCCACGGTGGCTCTGCCCCGGCACTGGGCGTGTCCTCTTGGATCGGCTTGGTCAGATCTTTCCACCGCGATCAGCAGGCCTCCTGGGGGCAAAGCTTTGAAACGGTGTGAAATCCTGTCCTCATCACACTCTCGCCCATGGCGTCTCACGTCGTGGCTGACTCGTGCCTGCGTCCACGACCACCGGGTGCTTTCCATGCCGTCTCCCCTGCCAGACAGTGCTCAGGCTCGGCTCCTTTCCCTGCCCTGGCCATTTCTTTTATAGAGTAGGGGCTCTTTTTTTTTCTTTCTATTTTTTATTTTAATTTTTTTAAGAGCAGGGGTTCTTAGCCAGGGGCCCCTGAGCTTGAACTGAAATGCACAGAAGCATAATTCTTGTGGGGACGTGCTGGTGCAGGTGTGATGAACTCGCTCAGTAACACCCAGTACAGGGCGGGCTTGGTAAGGCTCCGCGGCTCTCACCTGCCCGGCAGGGGGGTCCGTGGAACAGAAAAGGCGAAGAGCCGCGTCGTAGAGGCTGGGAGAAGCCGGGTCTGGGCGCGAGGCGTGCGCACCGCCGCCAGGACCAGGCGGTTCCCAGACCCCCTGGGAGCGTGACGCACGGCCGTGCAGACGTGCCGCCACGTGCACGAGCTCACAACCTCCGTGAACGGAAGGCAGCTCCCGCAACGCCGCGCTGCTGGGTCCAGCTTTCCCCGCTCGAGGTCGTCGCCCTGCTGGGACAACGAGGGGCCTGGCGGCCACGCACCCCCCATGGAGAGCCGACCACCGAGCCCCCGTGGGCCCTGGCTGTTTCCAGGCGGGGGGCGGGAGTGTAAGGAGGGACGGATGGACTGACAGAGAAAGGACAGGCGACAGACAGAAGGACAGAGGGGCGGATGGACAGAAGGAAGGATGGAGGGGTCGACAGGACAGGCAGAAGGGTGGATAAACAGAATGAAGGATGGAGGGGTGGACAGACAGAAGGAAGGATGGAGAGGTGGATGGACAGAAGGACAGAGGGGTGGGGAGACAGAAGGAAAGACAGGGGCAGACGGACAGAAGGACAGGCAGAAGGACGGACAGAAGGACAGGCAGAAGGGCGGATGGACAGAAGGAAGGACGGACGGGTGGACAGAGAGACGGAAGGACGGAGGAGTGGATGGACAGAAGGAAGGACGGAGGGGCAGGCGGGCAGAAGGACAGGTGGAGGGCAGTCGGGCAGAGGGCAGAGGCCGGGCGGGGCCTCTCGTGCCCTCTCAGCCGCTCTGGGAACAACTTGGGCGTGGTGGGGAGAAGCGGCGGGGAAGGAGGGCTCCAGCCCCGAAAGAGGTGAGAAACGCTCAGGGCAGATGTACACATCATGGCCCCAAACTGGGAGCAGCCGGCGCCCACCCAAGGAGAGCGGGCGAGGGAGGCGGGCGTCCGCGGCGGAGCACTACGCAGCAGGGCAGGGGCTGCCGCTGGCACGTGCGGCCACAGGGACAGACCTCCCGGCGTCCGGCTGAGTGGAAGCAGCTGGACCCGAAGGACGCAAGGAGCCAGAGCGGGAGCTGGCCTGTGCCGGCGACGTCGGGACGGCCGTCCCGGGGTGCAGGGGCCTCTGGGGGCTGGACGCCCCCCACCCCCATCAGGCGTCGGTGCCACACGTCGACGTGTGTGGCACTGCCCAGGCCGCGCTCCCGCAAAAACGCGCTTCCCGCTCTACGGTGGAGCCCGGGCTGCGCTCTCCAGGCCCTTCCGACGGCGACCTCCTGCTCAGGCCTCAGCCCCGCCCCTCTCCCGTCCTCAGTTTCCCCGCCGGTGAATGGACATATGGTCCTCTCTGGGGCCGCACGCGCCCATCCAGGCCGCGCCCGTCCTCGGGGGTCCGCGGGCCCCGGGCGGGCGGGAGGGCGGGAGGCCGCGGCCCGGCCGGATTAGCGCCCGGCGCTGCTTGGCCGCAGGGGTGCTGACGGCGGGCGCGGGTTTATAATGATGATTAGGCCCGAAATTGGCGGAGATTTACAGCGCGGGCCGGGCGGAGGGAGCCGCGCCGGGCGGCCTAATGGACCCGTCAGCGCGCGGCTGCTCAGCGGGCCGAGGCGGGTCACCCGGCTTTCCGCTGGCAGCACAAAGCACTTCAATTTCGTTAGGAAATGTATCAATTTAACTGACTTGAGCGGCACACTGAAAAACCTAATGAATCTGGACTCAATTTTCCGCCACACTGCTCCTGCGAACTGTCGGAAACAATGTCCGTGGTCGGAGGTGACGGGGTGGCCGCCGATAGGCTGCGCCCGTCCCTTCCCTGTCAGGGTTAGTGGAGAGAGACGGCCCGTCTCCCCCAGCCCGGTGACAGCCCAGCCCGCGCCACTTGCCTAACAATGATGTCATTATAGGTAAATTGGCCTCTATTTCAGCAGGATGATAGTGCTAATTGAGTGAGAAAATATAATACAGGGAGCTGTTGTCCGGGCCCCGGGGAGGAGGGGGCCGGACTAAACGGCCTTCCCCGCGGTGGCAGGCCGGGCAGATGTTGCTTTCTGCTGATAACTGCACTGACATATCTCGAGATTGTCGCGGCCGCTGCCCGGAGCCTCGCCGCTGGGGCAGCAGATGGCCGCGCTGAGTGGCGCGGGAGGGCCCCGGCGGGCCGCCTGGCCGACAGAGGTGCCGGAGGGGCCCCGGGGGAGCCTGGCGCCCTGGGGGACGGACGCCAGCCTGTGTCCGAGTCCCGCAGCCCCCGCGGAGCTGGGAGTCCACCGGGAACCGTCGCGCGGGGTTGGAGGAGGGCGCCGGCACGGGGAAGGGACGGGTCCGCCCACTTTTTGCGTCCAGGCAAGGGGCACGGGACAAGGACGGGGCCCTCCCACGGCGTCCAGGGGCTCGAGGCTGGCCCAGGGGCCTGACACGGACCCCCCACCCATCATGTCTCACAGCCGGGCCCCGCCTTGGGGCATCAGCTTATTACCCCGGGCCCTGCCCCCGCCCTCGGCGCAGTCCGTTCTGACCGTTCGGTCAGGCCCCAAAGAGTGGCCAGGGGGCCACGGTCGACCTCTGCAGGGGCCCGGGCTCCCGCCGGCCTCTCTTCTGACCTTGGACCCCTTCCAGAGCTGAGCGCCTTCTGCCCCGGGGACCTCCAGGCCCCACTGCTGCCGGGGGGAGGTGGGAGGGGCTGGCCCAGAAATCCAGGGGCGCCAAAGGGGCCCCAGGACCCAGCCGCGCCCCACGGCTCTCTAGCCGCAGAGGCTACCCCACAGGCCGGGGCAGCTGGAGACCCCCACCCGCCCGCCACGGCCCCGCCAGGCCACGGGAGGATGTTGCAGGCCCGGGGCTGGGAAGACGAGCCCAAGAGGCAGCTCTCGCCGCGGGGCGCACCCGGCCGGCCAGGGCGCTGGGGACACGGCTGCAGCTCGGACGCGGGCTTGGAGCGGCCGGCCCGGCCCCGCTGCTCCGGAGCCCGCCCCTGTGCTGGGGGAAGCCCCCTGGGGGCTCGGAGCCCGGGGAGGTCAGGAAGCCTGTCCAGAGCCTTGAGAGTGGGGAGGGGCGCCCGGGGGGCCCGGGGGGCAGGGGGGCGCGCGCCGCACGCCCGGGGCAGGGACAGGCGCCTCGTCTGCCGGCTGCGTCGCTGGCGTGGAGGTCCCGGGCGGGCCCACCCCAGCTCCCCACCGGGGGCACCTGCCCCATGCCTTCGTTTCGGGGGCACCTGCCGGCTGCCCGGCCCGGGGCTCGACAGTGGCCCTGACGGTGGGTTGTCCCCAGGGGCTTCTGCTCCCCGTCACCGAGGGGCTATGCTGGGAGAGCAGACTGCACACCCAAGAGCTGGCCCCGGGACCCTGGCCCCCAGGCCCGCCACGGGCCCCCCCAATGCCCGGCGGTGCCCCGAGGGGCGGGGGCCGAGGCCTGCACCCAGCACGGCCGGGCACTCCCACCCCAGACGCAGGGAATCCGCCCAGCATGCGGGGTGCAGTGGGCGTGCCAGGCCAGGCCTGGGTTCAAATCCCGGCTCCACCTCGACTGCTGGCCCGTGGGGTGGGCGGGGTGAGCCCTCTCGGGGCCCCGTGGCTGCGTGCGGCGGCGTGGTCTGGCGTGGCTGAGGGCCTGAGCGGCTGCGGCTCCCAGGCCGGGCCTTCCCCAGGAAGGACCCCCCCCCTTTCTGTGAGGTCCCATCGGCCCTGCCCACCCAAGGCCTCAGAGGAGGGTGGCCTCAGTCACTCTGGAACGTTCTAGCTTGCTCCTGACTCCATAGCTGCCCCACGTGTGACGGACAGCCGCTGCTTACAGCTTCTCTAGAGTTTCCAGATCTTTCTCCACGGGCATTTTGTAATCAGAAAGTAGCACCGACGTCTGATTGTGTTCTCCGCTCACGTGGGCTGGATGCTGGGGGAGGCCCGGGCGCGCGTGGCAGGTGTGGGCCCCACGGGCATGGCTGGCCGGGAGCCCGTCTGCCTTGCCTTCCTCGGGCCACGGTGTCCACGTGCCACAAACCGGGGACTGGAAACCACGGCAAGTCGCTCTCTCCCATTCCCAAACCCAGGGCACAGGGCACCCTCGAGCCTCCCCGCCTCGTCCAGGCCTGCGCCGCAGGCGGCCCTGGCGCGCCTCGGCCTGAGAAGCTGCCCTCCACGCCCCCCCCACCGGCTCTCGGCTCGTCTTACAAGCCCCCGTCGTTGGACCAGGCCCCCCGCCTCCAGCGTGGCCTGGAGCCCTCCCACCTGCAGAGACCCCATTTCCAAACGAGGTCCATTCTGAGGTTCCAGGTAGACCCTGAATCCGCTCGTCTCACGGGGCCGAGCCCTGACCCTCGGCCTGAGCGGCCAGTCTCACGCCGCCGTGCCCAGGGGGGTCGCGGCTCCTCACACATGCAGGACCCATCCCGTGACCCACAGCTCCGGTGCCACAAAGACCCCTCGTGGCTCCTCAGCCCAGCCCCCAGCCCCCAGCCCCCATCTCAGCCCCTTGTTCTCACCTGCGGCCCCCTGGGGGGCTGGCTGACCTCTCTGGGTCTCAGGTGACTGGCCTGGACTGGGGCGCTCTGAGGACAGGTGAGAGAATGGCCTGCAGGTGCCACTGGGCCTTGGGATGTAGAGCCGTGCTGCTTCCCTGGGGTGTCCCTCAGCTCCCAGGGCTCTTCCCCCCAAATTCCCTTGACAGCCCCTGGGCCAGGGAACATGGAGGCTCCCGCAGGTCCACAGGGTGCCTGGGACCCATCTGCAGGGCAGCCCTGCCCTGGGGAGGCTGGGGGAGGGGGCTGGGCCCATTCACGTCCCGCAGCTCCTCTCCTCGCCGCACCCCAGCCCGGGTCCCTGTCCCCACCTGTCCCCATCTTTCCCACCACGACCGCACTGAGCTCCTACTCACCTGGGCGCAACAGTCAGCAGCTGCCCAGGAAGGGTCGCCTAGAGGCAGGTGAGGCTGGCGCAGGGCGCAGGGCGAGCGGTCGGGACCTGGGGGGTCTCGAGGCCCCCCGTCGCTCCGACCTCTGCGCCTTCCCCGGTGAGGACAGCAGTGAGCACGTCCACGGGTGGGCGTCTTCCCTGGCCTGGTGCCGCCATCACGGCACTGAGCTGGGGGAGGACAGAGGGGCGAGCAGCCCGGCCGGAGAGGTCAGGGCACCTTCCAGTAAGAGGCACGGCCAGAGCTGGGCCGCCAGGGGCAGGGGCTCGGGCCGTGGCGGGGGCACCCAGGGAGCCCGGCTACACTGGGAGCGCTGGGGGGGAAGGCAGGGGTGGACTTGACACCCAGGCCACAGGCGGGGCATTCCGCACGGAGGCTGCAGGGCCACAGAAGCTTCTAGCAGGGCACACAGCCCAGGCCACGCAGCACTTACTGGCCCCAGGGGCCTTCCACCCACAGGTCCTTGCACTCTTGGTTCATTTTCTCGGGATGCTTTCGTGGGAACAGCCGGCGGCTCCCATGGTGGCCTGGCTCGCCCACCGGTGCCGGCCCGTCCGCAGAGGGAGCAGCTCAGCAGGCCTTCGGCCGCGGGGACGCCTGGGCGTGTCGGGGTGCCAGTCAGGGGCACGGGCCCGAGGAGGGGGGTTCAGGAGCAGGCTGGGGGCAGGGCGGCCGTGCTGACCCCAGGGTCCCACCCGACAGCAGGGGGCAGGGACAGCCATGGGGGCAGAGAGCCGAGGATGGGAGGGGGCAGGGGTGGCCGCGGCCGGCCAGGGGCCCGCAAGCCGCAGCCCTCGTTGCACCTCGGTGTCGCGTGTCCTGCTCCCCCTGCCCCGCCGTCCCTGACCTGGCACCGGACCTGGTTGAGGACTGGCCCGGCCTCCTCCCGGGGCCGGAACCCCGGGCGCCCGCCCTCCCCAGGGCCAGGCTCGCCGGGCCAGAGCGGGGGTCCGGGCGGAATCCACCCAGAGGGGTGGGGAGCGGGCGGGGGTCGCAGGAGGGCCGAGTCCTTGGACCCCCGACCCCGCGGGGCCCACGGCCGCCCCGCGCCCGGGACGCTGTCGGCGCAGCTCCCCCCTGGCGGCGGCTCCCAGCCGGTGAGGTCCCGCCAGCTGCGCGGCCGCTAATGGACCAGACAGCCTTTCCTGCCTTCATCTCCCGTCCCTGTAGCTTTGTTATTTAAAGTCAGGTTAAGGAAGGAAAAAAAATCCACAGACAGGTTTGGCTGGGAAGCCCGAGGACAGGAAAAGTTAGAGATATTTATTTGACAGGGTCAAGGTTGGCGCCTCTCCCTTCTCTTTCCCCAGGTCCCATAGGTGTTAGGCTGAGAGACATTTAATCGCGGGAGTAGCGGTTTCATATCTATAACAAAAATCAAATAATGCAAGATGATTTACTCCCCCTAGCAACCGCGGAGCTTACCCTTAGCAACCAGGCTAGCCTCGGGCTGCGGTGTAATCAGCTTGAAAATATTTCAATTATTGTGTTGATTTTAGTGGATTTGAGAAGCGCTGTGTGGAGAGCTGGGCACATTCTCCCCGCGACCTGGAGAGGAAGATATTGATTTAAACAGGTGTCAGGGAGGAAAAGTGGAGTAAATTTAAATGCAATGGGAGAGCAGCGCCCTGCTCGCGCAACGGGCGGGGATGACATTTTGTGCGTTGCTTTGAACGAAAGTGACTCAACTGAACTAGAAATTTCACCTTGAAAATCATCTCCCACCGACACCTCCCGGGCGGCCCTGCCGCGGCCCCCGCTCGCCGGCCGGTGGCTGGGGGGGAGCTGGAGCAGGCCCAGAGGCGCCCCGAGAAGGCGCGGACCTGGAAAGGGAACGGGGGTGAGGGGAGACGGGGGCGCCGACGAGCACGACGCCCTTCCCTGCCTCAGTTTCCCCTCCATAAGCCAGCCAGGGGTTTTCCAAGGACCCTGCCAGCGTGGATCTTCCCCGAGACCCCCAGGCCGGGCCCCGGACCCTGCTGACCCCAGGTGCAGCGGTGCTCCAGCCCCCCGCCCGCCGCCTGGACGCCTGGCCTTCGCGGCACTTACCTGGCTGGACGGTGACGGGGATCCTCGCGCCTGGCTGCCCCCGTCGTGTCCACCGCACGGCCAGAGGGCGGGGCCGCCTGGCTGCTCCCTCACGGCCCGAAGAGGGGGCAGACGGGGCCTTGCCCGCAGGACATGAGCTCAGCAGGACGCATCCTCGGCCCCCGCGCCCCTCCCCGTCACCCCCAACCCCGGGCCCCCATGGGCTCCCTGTGCCCTCACTGACCCCAGGGCTAGGGAGATGAGAGGGGCAGAGGCAGGACGGCCACACTTGACTGATGCTCCCTGGGGCTCCCTGGCACTCTCAGATGCTCACAGATGTGTCCTGGTGCTCCCTGATGCTCCCCAGGTCTCCCTGACACCCTCTGGTGCTCCCTGATCCTCCCTGGCACCTCTGGTGCTCCATGATGCTCCCTGGCACCCTCTGGTGCTCCCTGACATCTCTGGTGCTCCCTGGTGCTCTCTGGTGCTCCCTGATACCTCTGGTGCTCCCTGGTGCTCCCTAGCGCTCGCTGGTGCTCCACGGTGCTCCCTGGCACCCTCTGGTGCTCCCTGGTGCTCCCTGGCGCTCTCGGATGCTCACGGGTGCTCCCCGGTGACGTTTCTAGCACTGGACACTGCCGTAAAGTCTTCAGGGACCCCCAACTGGGGCCTCCAGGGGCTGCTCCTGGACAAGCCCAGGTTTCTCCTCGGTTGGACGCCATGTCCCGTCCTGACCCCCCTCCCGGCTCCCCAACAGAGCCCCTGCTCTGGGGACAGCTGGTGTGGCCAGGTGGGTGGCGTGTGCGTAGCCCCCTCGTGGGCTCAGGGCCGAGCAGGCAGGTCCGAGGGAAGGAGCCGAGCCAGCACCCGCCGCGGGGAGGGAGGCCACGCCCGGGGCCGCAGGGCTGGGGAGGGGCGGGCCCTGGAGGGCCTCGGCTGCATGGCTGCCCTGGGGTCCGCAGATGTGGGCACACTGGGCCCGTGCCGGGTGCTGGGACCTGAGGGCGGCTAGGGCTGGCTCTTGTCCTGCAGGACGGGCACTGCACCCCACCCGGGAAACCCAGGGGTGCCCAGGAGAGGGGCTCAGCCAGCCTGGGGCCCCAGGAAGGGTGCAGAGGGGCCCGGGAGTGCCCACCAGGGTCTGACCACGTCCAGCCCAGGAGGTGGGCAGGCAGGAGAGGCACAGGGGGCTGGGGAACCCCAGGGGATTGGGGGCAGGTGGGGTGGAAGTGGGGACGGGGGCTTGGCGCGTCTGGGGGTGAGGAGGGGGGATGGGCAGCAGCATAACTGACCAGAAGCGGGGGGCACGGGGGAGGATGGGGGCCCGGGGTCTCCGGGGGCTGAGTTAAGTGCAAGGAGAGTTGGGGTTCACGTGGGAGGGATGTTGGCCTCCACCTGGGCCTCGGCACCCCAGAAACCACCCCTGGAGGGCTTTGGGCAGCCCCTTCTCTGGGGCCAGAGTACCCCAGCCTCCCAGCTTCTCGGGGGTCCCTGGGCTCGAGAGGGCCTCAGTGCACAGACCGTCCCCAGGGCAGGACGTGGGGACACTGGGGGGTGCAAGGACAGGACTCGCCAAAGCAGCCCCTCCTGCGCCCCCCGAAAGCGGGCTCTGAATTGACGCAAAGGCGAGGTCCGCACAGGCTTCCCTGCCCGTTCGGAAGGGCCACGCGTGCGTCCATGTGGCATCGATAGCTTCCTCCTCAACGCGTAAAACGAGCCCAGCCCCTTCCGGGACGCACCCGCTGTCCGCGCCGTGCGGGAGGGCGCAGTGTGCAGGGGCGTGTGGTTGGCGCAGTGCGTGGGTGCCTGCGTAGCGTGGCCCCACAGACGCCAGGCCACGTGTTCCTTGTCTGGGACAGACGAGTTGCCGTCGTCGAAAGAGCAAACATTAGAAAATAATGAGCACGGGGGGCGGCCCCCGGAGAAGGGCTTGCGGGGCGTCACCGTCCTGGGGAGGGTGGGGGTGTGGGGCCGGGGACCCTGGGGTCCGGTGTTTCAGGCCCATCAGGGGACTTGTGGCTGCCTCGCCCCGACAAACGACAGCCAGAGGGACGGTATTTCCAAGCAAACCCAGGCTGACCGGGCGTCCTAACGCTGGCAGGATAACGTTCTCAGGCTAGACCAGAGCCTCAGGCCAGGCCGGCGCGTGCCAACCGGAGCCCACAGGCTGAGTCTGGCCGACGGGCACCTAGCCTGCGGGGTGACTGTGTTTTGTTTTGTTTCAGGTCGGTTTTTTTTGTAACAGAATTTTTTTTTAAAGATTTATTTTTCTCCCCTTCCCCCCCACCCCAGTTATCTGTTCTCTGTGTCTATTTGCTGCATCTTCTTTGTCCACTTCTCTTATTGTCAGCGGCATGGGAATCTGTGTTTCTTTCTGTTGCATCATCTTGCTGCATCAGCTCTCCATGTGTGCGGCGCCATTCCTGGGCAGGCTGCACTTTCTTTCGCGCTGGGCGGCTCTCCTTACGGGGTGCACTCCTTGCGCGTGGGGCTCCCCTACGCGGGGGACACCCCTGCGTGGCACGCACGGCACTCCTTGCGCGCATCAGCACTGCGCATGAGCCAGCTCCACACGGGTCAGGAGGCCCGGGGTTTGAACCGTGGACCTCCCATGTGGTAGGCAGACGCCCTAACCACTGGGCCAAGGCCGCTTCCCTCAGTTCGCTCTTTAACGTGTTTAGAGTTGCCGACATGCGGCGTGAGGAGATTCCAAACACTGCTCCAGGTCCCTGGTCTCTCTTGAAAGCGCGGAAGCCGTGGCCGGGCCCTGCCTGGTGAGCAAGGAGCGCGGGCAGCCGTGTCCCCCGGAATCGCGCCCCAGCTCCCGGTCCCCGCCAGGCCCGGCTGCCTCCCGCGCTGCCTGCTCCGGTCCCTGCTGCGTCTCCAGCGCCTGGACAGTGGCCGGGGCACGGCAGGCGCCCAGTCGACGGCTCCCCGCCTGCCTCGCCTGCCCGTGAGGCCGGCCGACCCCACGGCACGAGCGAGCGGCCCCCCGATCTAGACCGCGGTGGGGAGCTGAGCCCGCTCACGCCAGCCAGCGTCCACCTCCCCATCCTCACCGACCTTCTGGAACGCGAGGCCAGCACCCGTCGCTCCCCCGGGACAAAGGCCCCAGGGGGCCTGAGAGGCCCCAGAGCCGGGTTCGGCAAGGCTGGGCTGGGGGCACCGAGGGGCTGGCCACCCATGACGGAGCCGAGTGGCAGGCCGAGAAAGCGCTGGAAGGGAAGGCGCTGCGGAAGGCACCTGCTGCGTCACCGCCGCTCAGCCCGGGGGCTTCTCATATCGGCAGAGAATCACTTCTGAGCCCTTAAGTGGCTCCGAATAAGCCGACTGTCCAAAGACACAATGAAAAGCCAACGCTGCTCTCCATAACTAGGCAGGAAAAATTGTCAGCTCTGAGATGAATATTAAAAGCCCGTCCTGGAAAGCACCCTGGAATTACACTGTGAAGGAGGGCAGGGGAGGCCGGGTCCCTGGGACGGCCCCCGGGCCGGGGCAGACGTGGGGGACCCGGAAATGAGGGGCAAGAGGAGGGCGTGGGGGTGTCGCCTGCACACCTGGACGCAGTGGCAGCCCCAGCACACCTGGCCGGCGGCCGCAGGGGCGGGGGCAGCAGCAAGCCCTCTTGCCAAGGTTCCCAACGCAGCCGTCCCAGAGCACCACAGCCTGGGACGCTTAACGCTACGGACCCGGCCCCCCGGCCTGGGCGCCAGAGGCCCCGAGTCGAGGTGGGGGGGCGCCGCTCTGAAGGCTCAGTGCCTCCCTCTGCCCCCCAGCGCCTGACGGCCCCCGCGCTCCCCCGTGCTCCCCGGCCAGCGGCTGCGTCCCTCGGGGCTGCCTCGGTCGTCCCGCGGCCGCCCCCAGCCTCTGAGCCCCTCCTACCAGGGCACGTCGTGTGGACCACCGGCCCCGTGGTGGCCTCGTCTGAACCGGCCTGATCCCACCTGCGATGACCCTGCTTCCAAGTCAGGGCACATCGGGAGGGACGGGGCGTGAGGGCGCGGACACAGCTTCTGGGGGGCATGTTCGCCCCATCACACCAGGTGACCACAGCGTCGCTAACGAGCAGCGGCCGGGAGAGGCGCTCGGTACCGCGCGGGGGCCGCCCTGCCCGCCGCCCCACGCCCCCTTGACTCATCCTCTCCGAGGACCCGCGGGCATGAGGCGGGGGCAGCTTCCAGGCAGGAGGGGGTGCTGGCCCCCAGGGGGCGAGGGGGCGGCCGGCGTCCCTCTCCTCCCGTGTCTGGCCCCTCAGCCCGGCCGAATCCTGGCCCCCTGAGGACATCGTGGGCCTCGGGGCTCCCTCCTGCACCCCGTGTCCCCCGGCCTCTTGCGTGACCCATCCCTGACCCCATCTGCGGCCTCTGACTGCAGCCCCCGCCCCCTTGTCCTTCCGAGAGGGCCTCCCAAGTACACCCCACCTGTCACTCCTCTCCCTGGCATCTGGCTGGGGGGCCTGGGGGCTCACGGAGGGGTCCCCCAAGCCACAGCGCAAAACCCACACAGAAAGCCCCTGCCCCAGGGCGGTGAAAGGGTGTGAAAATGGGACCCCACAGACCCCACAATCCACAGACCCTCGGGGGGCTACTGCACGGGAGTGGGCGGCCCCCGGGACACCTCGGCAGGGAGGGGGAGGGGCGCACAGGAGCCCCCAGTCCCAGCCGCAGGCGGCGCCTCCTCCATCAGAACCGCCGGCCCCTGCGGTGCGCCCGTAGCTCCAGAGTCGGGGTCCCTGGTGCTCTCTGGGTGCCGGGAGGCAGATCCGGGGCCCACGCCACTCGTCTCGGGGGTCCTCGCACCCACCCCCGCCCAGGGGCCCTTGAGCGTGTGCCGGGGACACCCACCCGCCGGCGCCGCCTCCTTCATCTCCTTCAGGGCTTCCAAAGCACCTGCCACCGTGGGCCGCGGGGGGACTCGTGTTCCCCAAAGGTCACGCTCGCGACTCTGCCCCAGCCCCGGGCGGGTGCAGGTGTGACCGGGGGCGGCCGGAGCCGATGGCCGTGTCCCCATAGCGGAGACGGCGGGAGATGGAGGTGGAGGCAGAGCGACAGGCGCGCCCAGGGCTGGGGAAAGGGTTAGGGCGCGCCGGACACGGCAGACGGGGGCTCCCTCCGGGCTGGGGGGCCGCCCTGCCGGCACCCGGTCTCGGGCTTCGGCATCCGGGACGTGGCCGGGTAAGCCCGTTCGCGGCCCTGGGTGCGGCAGTGCGGGCCCCCGAGACGCCACGGAGCGCCCTGGTTTTAGAGAAGAGGCCGAGGGAGCTTCCAGAGGCTACGCCGGGCAGTGCGGGCTGCGAGAAGAGGCCACGCGCCCTCCACCCTCCGCGGGCCCCGCCGGCCCCCCGAGAACCCTCGTGAACTGCACCTTGCCACCCAGCCGGGGGCTTCTGGAAGCTTCCGGAGCCAGGACGGAGTTCTGAAGCCCCAGCCCGGGGGCAGGCCTCGTTTGGCCGCCTGCCTGGTAATTAAGAGTAAACTTTGTAGCAGGGTCTCTCTCCTGTTGTCTCACTCTGCCCCCGAATAATAAATTGTTAATGAGCACCTGTTACAATGCTAATGAAAGTGGGATCCGTATGTAAATAAAGAAAATTTAATAACTTAACAAGGTGGATTAAAATACCCCAACCCCCCCCCCCCCGCGGCTAATCTGGGCCAAACGCCCATGAGCTGCCATCTAAGCGGGGAGCAGCGCCGGAGGCGTTCACCTCAGCACACTTTCCAAAATATAATTAATATTTTAAAAATTTATAAAACTGAAATCAGAGGTCTTGATTGTAACAAACAAAATATCCATCTTTAATCGGCTACCCCGGGGCCCACGGTGCCCGCCGCCCCCACCCCAGCACCCTCCCCTCGCGCCTTCCACGTTCAGAGAATACAAACACCGGGGGCCAGGAGCCAAGTGACTGAGGGAAGGCGGCCCGGCACACAGTGTGGGAGCCGAGAGCCGGCGCCGGAGCTCTGGGTTCGAATCTCAGCTCCCCCAGGAATTACCCAACGGGGGCAGGGCCTGGCTGGGGTGGCATCTGATGGCAGGTTTCTGGTCCCTAGTCTGTGGGCAGCTGCCGGAGCACTGGCAGCCCTGGGGAGGGCAGGAGTCTGTGGGGCTCACGTTGCCCCCCCTGGACTCTGAATTCCCACAGAAGGGAGTTTTAGGAATGTCAAAGGCCTGGCTGGGAATCCGGGGGGGTGGGCTGGGACAGACGGGCTTGAAGGTCTCTGGGCCTGAGCCGCAACACCCCCATTTTACAGAGGCCCGGAGGGGGGCTTGCACTGCGCAGGCCCTGTGCCCTCGGGGGAGGGGCCAGATCCTCCTCTAACCAGCTCCTGCCATGACCGCTCAGGGGTGGGGGGCCCTGGGCCAGCGCCCGGCCTCTCAGGCCTCAGTTTTCTGCTCTGGAAAGTGGGAGCCCCCCCGCCAGGGTTGCTGTGAGGGGTGGACTTGCAGTAGGTGGTCGTGGCACGGGGCTCTCCTGGGTGGGGTTCCAGGCGTGCCCCCCAGCAGGGGCCTGGGGGAGGCTAGGGGCGCCGGGCAGGGCGCCTGGGTGGGCCCACCTGCCTCGGGGGGTGCCTGCGGGAAAGAGCCCCTGAGGGCCGGCCCCAAGGCAGGCGGGGGCTTGGGCGCCCCCCTGGAGAGCCCCGGCCCTTCCTTCAGCCCGGGCTGGTGGGACGTGGGTGCCTGGGGCTGGGCCTGTCTGCAGCCCTGTCCCGCAGCCCCCTCTCCCGCAGCCCCGTCCCCGCAGCCTCGTCCCCGCAGCCCCATCCCCGCAGCCCCCTCTCCCGCATCCCCATCCCCGCAGCCCCGGGGAGGGGAGGCAAGCGCCTGCACAGACACGGCTTCGGGTGGGGAGCGCTCCTGCCCTGTCTGCAGTGTCCCCCAGAGTGTCCACCCGGGTCACTTCCCACTGCCCGGGGAGCCAAAGGCACAGTCTCGGGGACACAGCCCAGGGCACAAGCCCCCGCCGGGGGGGACGTGGTGGGCTCCTGCCGGCCGCGGGCACTGTCCATGGTGCTGGGTCCGGCCCAGGGCGGGGCTGGTGGCAGAAGCGGCCACAGCCAGCGGCCGGTGGGGCGGGGGGGGGGAGGCTGGGGAGAAACTAGAGGGGCCAGACATGAGCCGGGACGCCCGGACCCCGAAGGCTCGAGAGCAGGGGCTCGGGGACACCCGCTCCCGCTGTCGCCGCAGCGAGCTTTCAGGGGGGCGGAAGCCACCCGGCGCCCACCAGCAGAGGCCGGGCACGTGGGCCGGCACGTCGCAGAGCGGCACGCGGCCATAAGCAGTGACACGGGCCTGGTCACGCCACCACATGCGGGACCCTTGAGAGAGCACGCAGAGTGAAACGCATCGCACGATTCTGTTTATACAAGGCGCCGAGAGTGAGCGAATCGGGGAGACGGGAGGGCGGCAGGGTGGGCGCGGCGGGCGTTCCTGCTTAGCGGGCGCAGCGCGCTGTTGGGGACAAGGAGGAAGCTCTGGGGGCAGCGGCGACGGCCACAGGCCTCTGTGGGTGTGAGTCATGCCACGAAGTGTGGGGGGAAACGGGGAAACTTTTTAAGTGGTTCAAACGTGTATGTTACCAAGGTGAACATTTTCTAATGAAAAAGCAAGAAAAGACCCTGGAGCACTGAAGGGCACGCGGGAAGGCGTCTCCCGGGAAGGAAGTGGGCACGAGCCGGCGCCCGAGGGAAGCGGGTTCCGGCACCCACGCGGGCCGCAGCAGCACGGAGCAGGAGCTTTGAAGGACCCGGGGCGGCCGAGAGGCAGGAGCCAAGGGCCAGGGAGGGGGTGGCTGGGGAGGCGAGCCGGCCACAGGGCCCCCGGCCGCTGCCCGCGCCCCTCTCCCCAGGGGTCCCGTGGCCCGGAGGGTGTGCTGCATGCGCGGGGCCCCGCCTGCTGGCCGCAGGCCCGCCGGCCGTTTAAGGCTTCGCCGTGCCACTGCGCGTCCACTCATTTTTCATCGCTTGACCTCACCTTTAATTAGAGACTAAATTATTCATGCGATGGGAGACGCGCGGCCGGGGAGGCGCCAGCGCCCAGGGCGGGCTCCAGCCGGGTGACCCTTCAGAGCAGACGCGCGCGGCCGGGAGAAAACCAATTTACCCGCGGGCCCGGCACCCCGCGCCCCTGCGCGCCCGCCCGGCCTCTGTCGCTGACCGGGGACTCGGCCTGGGGGTGCGGGGGCCAAGCGGCACGGAGGCCCGGCCGGTCCTCCCCCAGCTCCCCCGCCACGGGGGGCTCGGTGCCTCCGGCTGGACATGAGGCCCCTGCGAGGGGGAGGGGACGGCGCGCTCCCAGGAAGCCAGGGCCCTCGGCAGAGGACGCGCCCGGGGGCCCCCAGCACCCCGAGCAGCACACCCCCGACCCCCGGGCCGCATCGCCCCCGGCAAGTCGCAAGCCGGGGATGGGAGGACCGGGTCCCAGCCCGGGGGCTTCGGAGGCCCCAGGAACATTCTGCAGGCTGGCCCGGCCCAGCCTTGGGTGGTCCGAGAGCCCCCAGGGGGGAGGGGCCCCAGAACTGTGTGTTCACGCCCCCGGCTCCAGCCCCAGGGGAGACCCGGGGCCTGTCACGACACAGCAGGTGCCCGGGGGAGCCCCACGGGCCAGGAGCCCAGGCCCGCTGCAGGGGCCCGCCTGGACTCGCCCTCCAGGCGCGTCTCGCTCCCTCCCCCCCCCCATCAGCAGCTTCAGGGAAACGGGCACCAAGCTTCTGGGGGGCCGGGGCCAGGGAGGGGCCCCGGCAGCTCTCCCCTCCCCACCTCTGCTCCCGCAGTCCTCCTGGTCCAGCCCAGGCAAGCGTAAGTCCTGCACGAGCGCTGAGCCTCGGTTTCCCCGTCTGTCATGCGGGGTCCTCGTGCTTACCGTGGGCTTGCCGCGAGGGTGAGAACGGGGTCCGGGGCCGGGCGGGCTGCGGCTCACTGTCAAGGCGGCCCCCGCCCGCTCAGGCCGACCTCTGCCCGAGGAGCCCTCCCCTCCCCGGCGCACACAGTAGGCGCTTAGTAACGGGAGCTGCTGGCCTACTTGGCGCCACCCTGGACCGGGGGCCGGCAGCCGTCCGGGGGAGAGCGGCGCCCTGGCAGGTGGCCGTGCCACTTCTGTGGCGCCCACGTCCTCATGGCCACCGAGCTGGCAGCTGGGCTCCTCCGGCGCTCCCGGCTCGCCGGCCTCCGTGTCCCCAGCCCTCAAGCGAGGGGCTCGCTGTCCCGATGGGGCTCAGCTCCCCAGAGCCAGCGGGGGGCTGGGGAGCTCCCTGGTGGTCCAGGGCCGCTGGGGAGGGCCGGGGGCCCAGCGGCCTGGCGGGGGTGGCGGGAATGGGGCGCGGCCTCTCCACTGCACAGTTCCCTTAGGAGGGGTCCCCAGGGCCCGCTGGCAGCTCCCAGGCAGCCAGGAGGGGGGGGCTTATTATTCCACGTGTCAGAAAGCCCCCACCCCTGCGGCCCGCCCAGCCCCCGCGGACGCACCCCAGGGGGTCACCTGCCGGCCTGTCACGAGCAGGGGTCTGAGCCCCTCGGAGCTTCTTCCCGTGTCGGGCGGGGCCCCCTGAGCCCCTCGGGGGGTGCCTGCAGGCTGTGAACCGGGCTCGAGCACGGGCAGCCCTGGGCGGGGGCGCTCCCCCAGCGTCCTCATGCTGCGGCCGCTGCCCGGTGCCCACCCCGCGCTCCGGCCCTGGTGCCGGGGAGGGGCCCTGAAGGGCGCAGCCCCCTCCGTCACCGCCCCCCCCCAATCAGGCGGAGGCCGTGAGAGCAGGAGCCGAGGCTCCGGAAGAGGAGGGGGCGCCGCCTCCAGACGGCCCCCGCGGATGTCCCGCTCGCCGGCGGCCTCAGCGCTCGCTGTGCTTCCCGCCGGCCCGGGGAGGTCGGCCGCGCCAGCCCCCGAGGCCAGGCCCTCCACGGAGCGCCCACCGCCCTCTCTCCGCACACCCTGTCCTGATCCTCCCGGGCGCCCGCCTCGGGGAGCCGCGGTGCAGGCTCCGGGCGGCGGGCGGCGTGAGCACGGCGGGCGGCGTGAGCACGGCGGGGGGCGGGCTGTAGGGCGCCGGGAAAGTCGCCCCCCGCGGGCGCTCCCACGGTCAGCCTGGCATGCGGACCCCGTGTGCGGCTGAGTCTGTGGTTGGGGCATGGGGGGAGCGAGAGGGAGGGCGGGAAAAACCCTGCCTCTCGGCTGCAGGTTCCCAGGCCTGTCCAGGGGAATAAATCAGCCCAGGCGCCGGGGGCCGGGGGCCCGTCCAGCTCGCCCAGGCCGGGCCAGGGGCCGCCTCCGCCGGCGGGAGCCGAGTGCGCCCTCCCAGAGCCCCCGAGCACCCGCCCTCGGAGCTGCGGGATTTAGGAGAAAATAAATTAAATGCAACAAGATTGTTGTGAAGTGCCGTCCCCGCAGCGTCACGGGGCTGGGTGACAGATGTTCGCTCTGAGAAGGGGATCCGCTGCCTGCGCCGTAACTTTGTCTCCAACGATTTCAGCAGACGTCACCAGAGCCAGCCCCCGGGGCCCGCACAAGCGGGGGGCTGCCTGCAGCAGGCGCCCAGCACGACGGCCAGGAGGCAGTGGGGTCCCGGGGGCGGTCAGCGGCGGCCGGCCCTGAGCCCCGAGGGTGGTCGCTGCGCGCGGGAGGCCGGGAGGAGCCGACCACCGAGCTAGACCTCGGGGAAGGCACCGCGCCGGGATCCTTGGCCCTCCCTGAACCTCGGTGTCTTCATCCAAAAGGTGGAGGTGTCCAGCATAGCTGCCACAATTCAGGCGCAGGGCTGGCCTGGAGCGAAAGGCTCTGTGACAGAGATGAGGACTGACAAAGAAGCCAGTCATCCTGCCCGAGGCGATCAAGGAGGGCTTCCCAGAGGAGAGGGCACTTGAGCAGGGCCTTTAAGGCTGAGTAGAAGTTCGCCAAGCAGGCAGGGAAAGAAGGGAGAGCAGCCAGGGCAGCAAATGTAGCCCACGCGATGCGGCTTCCTGTGGCCGGGCGGTGGGGGGCGAGGGGGAGGAGGAGGTGCTGGGCTGCCGTTTGGAGGGGTCTTTATTTCCTGGGCCCTGGGAACCACAGGTGGATTTTAAACAAAGGAGAAGCCGTGGCAGATCCGTGGCGTGGGAAGTTAAGGGCTTTTTCTGTTTTATTTTTCCTCATTTGTACTTTGCAGATTTTACACAAAGCATGTGGGTGGCTTCGTTTACTCAGAAGAAAAGCAAACGGGGGACAAGTGACGGGAAGCAGAGGCCCCGCCCGCGCCCGCCCCGTCCTGCCGCGCCCGGGGGTCAGTTTCTCCGCCCAGCACGAGGAAGGAGCTGGGGGAACGGCTCCCGGCTGGGCACCCCTCAGCCCCGACCCGCACCCCCCACCACTGTGCAGAGAGGAGCGCCCGGGGGAGGTGGATGAAGTCGGGGGGCACACGGCGAGAGCCTGGAAACGGGTTGCTAGCTCAGGCCTCGCCCTCTCTGAGCCTCAGTTTCCCCATCTGTAAAATGAGACGACTGAACTCAGGGACCCCCAAGGCCTCTTCCAGTCCTGTGAGGAGGTAGAGTGGGGAAGGGGTAGACCCCAGGATGCCCTGGCAGGTGCACCGAAATGGCTCCGGGATCACCTGTGCACTGGGCCGACCTGCCCTCGTTCAGCTACTTACGGCGGCTGGAACGAAGGCGCAGGCCCTGGGCTGGGAAGCCCCACCCCGGCGGGGCCTCGAGCCCCCACCCTCTAAGGCCTTTGTCCAGTGTCCAGTCACGGGAAGGGCTGCTAAAGGCCTTTTTTTTCCCCCTCGGAATATAATTTTTACTCTAGATTATATGGTGACTACATAATCAAATATTCATTGGATAATGATGATTAAAATATATAATCCCCCAAAAGATGTTTAGAACAATTTAGGCGACCATTGACTTAATTAAGGAGTTAGGGGGATTAGCGACGGAGTGAAGGGGCGATTTAGAGCGGAATTCTCCCTGAACTATGCTCCCTGCCGTTCTGGGGGTGGGGAGGGGCCCCGGGGAGGCGCCTGAGACCGCAGTTGGGGGGGCCCCGCGGAGGGGGCTCAGGAGGGTCAGGGCCCCCACACGCGGAGGCCGGGCCCCCCCCCTCCCCCGACGACCTTAGACACGGTCACCCGCGCACCCCGGCCTGCCGCGCCCTCTCCCCCGGGGCGCCCCTGCGCCAAGTCCCTCCGGTGCCTCCCAGGCCTGCCCGCCCCCAGGGGCAGCAGGAGGGAGCTCGGCGGATCCACGCCCCACGGCGCCCCCCGCCCCCCGCCCCTCCCTGCCCCTTTCCGAGGCACCGGGCTTGTGGCCGTGACCCTCCACCCTCTGCCCCCACGTCGTCCACGCCCTCAGCCCCCAGGCCCATCTGTCCGTGTCCCAGCCCCCACTCCGGTCGGCACGTGCTGTGGGGTCAGGGCCCGCCGGGCAGGGCGAGCTGGCCCTAACGGATCACCTCTCCAAGGAGGGCCACGTCACAGCACTGGAGGTTAGGGCTTGAGCGCGTCTTTGGGGTTCACAGTCCACCCCACAACCCTCCATAAATCCTCACCACAGCCCTGGAAGGAACCGTGGCCCGGGGCCGAGAGCCCAGCAGCCTGCGCTCGGGCCTCCGTGCTCGCTGCCCCTTCCCCCGCCGCTGAGCCCGCCGCCCCCAGTCCTCGGCCACCACCTCTTGGCGGCCAGGGTTCTCCGGCCCTCTGTGGCCGCGGCTCAGCCCTGGGGGCCCCGGACGAGGGCAGGTGCGTCGGAGGGGAGCGGTCAGGTGATCTGTGGGGCCCCGAGGTGGCTCCTTGCAGCGGCCTTGGCAGGGGAAGCCAAGAAAACTAAGCGTCACCCACTGAGCCAGAGGCTTCCCCACCTGCTCCCACCAAGCCTCCCCAGAAAGCGCGCGGGCAACGCCCTGGGGCGGAGCAGCGGCGCCCGAGCTCCCTCCGCACAGCAGGCCGCCTCCGCCGCTGCCCGCGCCGGCCGACACGCCTGCCCCGCGAGCCCCCAGCTGCCGCCGTCCCCGTGCTCGTGTTTTCCGAGGCGCCTGCTGGGTCTGGGGGGCGGCTGAGGGCTTTGAGCGTCCTCTCGCTCCACCCCGACTGCACCCCCAGAGCCGGGGGAGGGGCGGGAGGCGGGGCGCCTTGCAGCCGAGCCTCTGTGCATCGGGGTGATGGGGGGCGAGCCTGTGGCCTTCCGGCGTGGTGGAAGCTGCAGAACAGGGCAACCCCGGGTGCCCACGCTAGCCCCCAAGCCGCATCCCATGCCAGCGGCCCCTCCTCCGGGAGCTCGGAGGCCCCCAGTGCGGGCATCCCCCAGCCCCGACGTGGCCTCGTGGGCTGCCGTGGCTTTGGTGCTCTCCCCCGCCTGTGGGCAGCAGGGGTCTCCAGTCACCCGGAGTCTGCGGAGAGCGGGGCTGCTGGACAGTGAGCGTGGCGGGGGGCAGGCAGCACGGCTTCGCACGGGGGCAGAGTCACCCACCGCCGGCCGTGACAGCTGCCCGGGGCAGTTCTGCAGACGGAGCACCTGGGAGAGCTGGACGTCCCTGCTGCGCGTCCTGAGTCTCAACAAAGGGAGGCCACGGGGGCGCAGTGGCCCGACAGCCTCCCAGGAAGAAGCACACACCTGAGCTCGCAGGCCCAGCTGCCCCAGCCACGCCATGGGGGCCACAGAGCGGCCCCACAGAGGCACGTCCTGCCCGGGCACAGTGCCAGGCCCTGCCCAAGCGGCCTGAGATGCTGAGGCCGGCGGGGGGCCCAGGCCTGGGGGGACTGGCACCCTGCCCGTCCCTCCGTCCTCCCGGGTCCCAGCCAAGCCCACAAGGTGCCGAGGCTTTCCCGGGGCTCCCGTGGTGGCGTGGCGGGGGGTGGGGGGCTCGTCCCCAGCCCCAAGCTCATTCCCCCTCCTGCCCCTCCTCCCGCCCCGCCTCAACCCTGCCAGCCCCCCACCCTCCCACCACCACCCACCCAGAGAGGGAGGGCAGGTAAGACCAGCACCCTCGGGGGCTGCCCTCGCCGTTGCCCACCCTCTGTGAAGACCCCCGCCCGCTGCCCCCGCAGTGGCTGCTTGGGCTTTTCTGAGCTTTGAAGGTGCCCCGGGGCGGGCTTGGGGGCCAAGGCCAAAAAGGAAGGGGGATGGTAATCAAAAGGGAGAAGGTGGGCTCCTCGGCCCAGGGGAGCTGGGCGGGGAAAGGAAGAGCCGGGGGGGGGGAGAGTCACCCCATCTCCGGGGGGCCTGCAAACCGCACCCCTCCAGTGGCCGCCCCCCGACTCGCCGGGCTCTGCCCCAGGGCAGACCCTGACCCACCCTGGGCGGCACAGCGCCTGCCTCGACAGTTCCCGGCCTGTCCCCTGCCCTCCCGGCCTGCCCCTGCTCGGATTTCCCGTAAACGGCCTCGGAGCGGGGCTGTGCGCAGGGGCTGCCTGGGAAGGAGGGAGAGGGAAGGGCCGCAGCCCAGCTGCGGAGGCAGCGCAGGGGGCGCAGCTGCCGCCAGACAGGGAGGGCCTCGGCCGCGTCCCCGCCAGCCCCCAGGGGCGTGCGTGGGCCTCCGGGGGGGGGGCAGGACGGCCCACCCGGGCATCAGGTCGGGTCCGTCCCAGGCTTCCCCCCCGCTCCAACCCGGGGGCCCTGCCCTGTGCCCAGACCCCCCACGTCTCCCCCTCTGCCCTCCACTCGTCCCGGACCAGCCCCTGGACCCCCACCCTGCAATGGCCGAGTGAGGTCAGCCTCGCGCCCCTTCCCGCGGACATGAGGGGCCCCAGCCCACCCGCGAGCACACCCACGGGCCGAGACCCCAACGCGAGGTCCCGGCTCGGTGCCCTGTGCCCTGGCCGTCCCGGGTGCCGCCTGCCACTCTGGGCAAGCAGGGCCGCGTCTGTGTGTCTGCACCCCTCAGTGCCGCCAGGTGGGGAAACTGAGGCTGGGGGGGCACTGGCCGCAGTGCAGCTGGAGAGCCCCGGGAGGCTGGGTCTCCTCAGGACCCTGGGGCACCTTTGACTGCCCCGGCTCTGAAGGACACCTTCCCGCCGACCCCTCCCGCGTCCTGGGGGCAGCGTGGGCGCCAAGGGGGGTGGGGGGATCTCCGTCGACGCTGGTAAGGGCAGCGGTGGAGTGACACTTTTTTAATTAAGTGAATGATTAAAAAGATTATCAATTAGCTGATTAAATCGTCCCTTTCACTTTCCCATTCCTGCTTTTTCCCTATTTCTTCCTTATTTTTTTCCTTCCTCTTTTTAAGTCCCCCCCCTTTCTTTTTCGGTTAATCACTGCGGCCGCGGTAATGAGCCGCCTCGGGTTGCCAGGCAACGCGCTCGCGGTTAAACAGGCAGCAGCTGCCCGCCGTCAGCCCCTGACGCGGGGACGGGCTCGGCGCCCGGGGGGGCTCTGCGCCCCTCGGTGCTCGCCCGGGACGTGGACCCCGCCGCGGGGCGCCGCCGCCCGCCGCCCCTCCCGGCCCCGCGCCCCGCGCCCCGCGCCTCGGCCGCCCCAGCGTGCACGCGCCCCCCCTCCCCCCGCGCTGCCGGCCTCAGTTTCCCCGCCGCGGGTCACGTGCTCCTGCGGCCGCCGGTCCGAACGCAGGGGCCGCTGGGACGGGCCGGGAGCGGAGCCCCCGCGGAGGGGCCTCTCCACGCCGGGAAGGGCGGGTCCGGAGCCCCGAGCCGCGGAGGAGGGCGCGCGCCCCAGGCCCCGGCTCGTGCGCCCCAGGCTCCGGCTCGTGCGCCCCAGGCCCCGGGCTCGTGCGCCCCAGGCCCCGGCTCGTGCGCCCCAGGCTCCGGCTCGTGCGCCCCAGGCCCCGGGCTCGTGCGCCCCAGGCCCCGGCTCGTGCGCCCCCGCAGCGCGCCTGGCTCCGTGCGCCCGCGCCCCCAGCGCAGCCGGCCGGGGTCCCCCCGGGGTCTCACCCCCGGCCCGCCGTCGGTCCGCGCGCGCCGCCCGCCCCCTCGCGCGCGCCCGACGCCCTGCGGCCCCCCCTCCCTGCGGTTGTGTGTGTTTTTTCTCTAATTCTCCGGAGTTACTCTTTTGTTGCCAATTGTTTCTCTGCCCCGAGGCCACGCTGTAAATGAGATGTTACATCTGCACCGAGCTAAGTAAACACTTTATAAATGAATAAATAAGCGAATAAATAACGAAATCGTCATCTCGGTCCGGCCGGCTGCCAGGGCTGGGCTGCGCGGGCCCTCTGCCCCGCGCCGCGGTGGGGCCAGCGGGGCGGCGAGTGCTCCCTGCCCCCGCGCTCCCCCGCAGCCCCCCGTCCCGGCCTCCCCCGTCCTCCTCTGGGCTCCGCAGCGTCTCCCCACCCGCGGGGGCAGGCATCCTTCCAGCCACCGCTTTTCAGACAAAACCCGGGGGCGACCTCGCAGCCGACCACCCGGCGTGTCTCCTCTGATGGCTGTGCGGAGCCGCCACCGAAGTCCGGGGGACACATCGTGCCGGCCCGGTCCCCGCAGCGAGCCCAGGTGGGGTGGGAGCTTGTCGGGGGACCCGCCTGGACCTGACAAACTGTCACAAACTGGAAAACCCCCAGGTTGGGGGGCAGCCAGCGCCCCTCCTCCCGCGCCCGCCTCTGCTCGGGTCACTCAGGCCAAGGCCGGGCCGGCGGCAGCGGGGACCGGCCGGAGTCCCCACTGGAGAGGCTGAACTTTGCAATTATCGTGGATAACAAGAACAAATGAAAACCACTCATTGAGTAACTGATATCAATTATGAAACCCGGCTTTAGAGTCTGGAATAAATGATAGGGGAATTGGCCCGAGAGAGCGCGGGAACAGACATGTTATTATTTACGCCAGATTAAGAAAACTATCCAATTTGCTGGCCATCTCCCTCCCCGTGGGAATTGGCATCAATTTTATTATTGTTCCTCCAATTTTAATATTCTCTAAATGAATTACTATTGAGTGAGGTAGTTAGTCAATAGTTTAATGCAATTAATTATCTTTAAATCGCTCTGTTATCTTTTCCTTTTTTTTTGACAGTCTTCCCTCAAACTCCAGCACGCAGTTGTTCACAGGAGGCGAGTGAGAGGGGCCGGGGACCACGGGGACTCGTCCAGGACCGGGGCGGCCACAGACCCCCAAATCCACGCAAATCCCGAGGTGCGCCCGCAGGCAGCGCGAGGCGAGCCTCCGGCGCCGGCGGAGCAGGACCGGCAGGGCCGCTGGGAAGCTGGGCCGAACCGCCGCCCAGGCCGTGCGAATTGTTTTGTTTCCAATCTACATGGGTCAGAAGAATGGGCCGCCCAGGCCACTGCCCGTGTTTCCTCTCTGGACTCTCCGCCCCCCTCCCCTCCAGCTCTTGCCTGGGCTCCCGCGAGGGGCGCAGAACCGCCAAGCGCTCTGGGGCGGTTGGCGCAGCCCCCCTGCTTCCAGGGCCCGTGGAGCAGCCGTGGGAACGCACGCGGGGCCTTTCCGCCCCTGGGTCCCAGCTCCTTCCTTGTTTACGGGGTGGTGGCTTCACCTTCCCAGGCCCCAGCACACCCCAAAGGACCTGCCAGATGACGGACGGACACGGCGGCTGCAGGCCCGGCCCGGGGCTCAGCTGGGTCCCTGCCTCCCACTGCGGGCAGCTCCGCTCCCCACGGAAGGCGGCTCAGGTGCGACCCTGCCGGCCAGGGCAGGGCCGGGGCGGCTGCTGATGTGTTCGGGAGTGGGGGGCGGGCCGGTGCAGGGGAGGGGCATCTGGAGGCACCCTCCTGGGCCGCCCGCCTGCCTCTCCCCTGCTCACCCCAAGACAAGGGGGCAGGAATCACAGCTCAATCCGTGGGCTGCAGATTTCACAGAAAACGCCCTGCACTGCTTCCCAGCACCTTCCACGAGCCCCCCAACTGGCAGGCCAAGTTGTCTGCCGTGAGGCCGGGACGGAGCCTTCGCTGAGCAAGGAGGAGGGGAGGGAAGGAATGAGAACGACAAACTTTTTTTTCCCTTAGCAGTTCAGAGTAACTGTTCTCCCTGAAACCAAGACTCCAAACCGAAGAGGGCCGGGGGCGGGGGAGGGGCTGGGGCCCTGCTGGTGGATAGATCACAGATAATAGATGACCTTGTAAATAGTCGCTGGCCGGGACAGGCTTTGGGCTGGGCGAGTAATAAAGAATGCTAATGAGGCTCCCAGGGAGCCCGAGTAGGCTAATACCCAGGGTGACCCCCATCCAAGCTGTGTTTACCTGGGGGCAGGTGATTGAAGGGACACCGGTGGGTGACCCCAACACGCACCGGGCTTCGGGAACGCCGGGACGTTCCCTGAGAATCATTCTCTTTCTCCCCTGGAGCCACCGACCAGCCCCCAGAAGAAATGCTGGCGCTTCTCACCATTCAGCGAAAATTGAATTCCCCGGAAATCGCTCCGAGGACAGGACCTGGTATTTCAGAGCGCCTTAAAAGTAATATTCCATTTGCCTGTGCCGTGAAATAGGGCGCCGCGAACGCTACAAGAAATAGAAAGAGTAATTTCTCAGTGGAGAAGTCGCCTGTTCCCAATTCAGGGCCCGGGACGCGCGGGTCAGACGGAGGAGGCTGGGTCCCCCGCAGCACCCCCCCCCCGCAGCACCCCCCCCCGCACATCTGGAATCAGCATCAGAGGTGCTGCGGTCTCAGGAAGTTCTCACACTTCACGACTCATTAAACGCGGGGCTTGGATTCCTCGGGAAAGGGGCTGAGGGTGGGAGTCATGCTGGGGGGGGGAGGTGCCCGGTCCAGCTCCCCAGGCAGCAGCTGGCCAGGAAGGGCCGATGGGGTGGGGGGACGCTTGAACCCTGGGGAGCCCCTCCCGGGGCTTGGGAACTCGCCCTGCGCCCACGCAGCACGCAGACCGGCGGCGCCTCGGGGGGGTGGGGCGGCTGCGGGCCTGGGAAGGGCCCTCTCGCCTTCAGGTTTCCAAAAGCCCCCACATGTGGCGGGGGTGCGCAGCACAGACCCCCAAAGGCTGGGCAGAGAGGGGAGGTGGGGACACCTCTCAGGCCAGCGACCGGGCCTTGGAGGGAGGCAGTGGCCACTGCAGCCCCCCAGAGACCCCCGGGCAGGTCTCCCGGGGGGCAGGAGGCCCCCGCACCCCCTCCTCCAGCTCGCTCCTTCCACGGCTCCTGATGTCGCCTTAATGTCTGAAGGGGATAATACTTGGGAGCTTAAAATTACAATTGCTTCTACTTAAATTTATTTGATGGCCACAGCCATCCCGTTATACATCCGTATATGGGTTTTCAATATCTTAAATGTTTAAAAAGGTTTTACTCTGTACTTACACTGAGTGAAATTAAAAAGAAACAGTAAAATGTTTGAAAATGAAGTGCATTATGTTTAATAAATTTAAAATGAACCGACTGCCATTCTGCCAGCCCCGGCTCTCCCTGCCCACGAGCGGTAATAAAGACCGGGCTTTGGAAAAACAATCTTTTCTATTAAAATTCTGCACTATGTTTCAATATTAAAAGG
>NC_080695.1:7601499-7606499 GCF_030445035.2 Dasypus novemcinctus | reverse complement strand
TAGAAATCGGTAATGTATAATAACCCTTTGGGCAAGAAACCCAGTCCCCGCAGCAGCCACCGGAAAATAATTACTTTCATATCAAAACTCTGCAGGAGCCCAGCGGCCCGGCCCTCGCAGCCCCCGGCTCCGTCACCCCGCGCCGCGCGCCCCGGCGTGTGCCGGTGCGCGGGGGCGCGCGGGGCAGTGTGCGTGCGGGGGCGCGCCTGTGTGCGTGTCTGTGGCGCCGGGCAGGAGGGGGAGGCGGGGGGAGGGGGAGCTGCGGATGCATAAATTTGTTCAATCAGAAAACACAAACAACACGCACACAAAAGGAGGCCTTAAGCGCGGACCTCGCGGGAGGTGAGGCGCCCCCCCCTCGCCCGCCCTCCCCCTCCTGCGGGAACAGGAGAGCGGGGGGGGAGGGCAGCGCGAGGCCTTCGGAAATTGCACAAAGATGGACCGAGGCGCTTGCGTTTGACCAGCTTTATTTATCAAAAATGGTACATATATAAATATTCTTAGACATTTTTGCATTTTACAAGGCTGAGGATTCTCGTTGTGGGTTTCTCGTGGGGGGTGCGGATTCTCTGCGCCCCCTCGGGAGGAGGGGGCTCTCCCCCCAAGCGCTGCGGCGGCTGCCTAGGCCCGAATTGATGCAGCGCTTTGCGTGACTTCAAAGAAAGAACAGTGAAGAGGACGGGAGAGCGGAGGGAGGGCGCGGGCTGCTCCCGCCGTCACCTGATCCGCGCGGGCCGGGGCCTCGCCTGTCGCTCTCCCGGCCGCCACCTAGTCCATGTCCAGCTCCTCGCAGTCCGGCGCGCGGGCCGCGGGGGCGCCGCCGGGGGCCGGCTCCCGGGCGGGGCTGGGCGCGCGCGGGCCGGGCGCGGGCGACGGCGCGGACGGCGGGGGCGCTGGGGGCGCCGGGCAGGCGGCCCCCGCCTCCGCGCCGTCCCCGCCTCCGCCCTCCGCCGGCGCGCCCGCTGGCTCCCGCAGGGCCGCGGGGCCCGGGGCGCCCGGGGCGGCGGGCGCGGCGGGCTCGGGGGCGCCGGCGGGCCCGGCGAAGGCCCCGCAGGCGGCGGGCGGCGCGGCGGGCGCGGGCGCCGCGTCCCGGGGCGCCGGCTCCCCGCCCGCCGCGCCCTTGAGCGCCGCCTGCGGCACGAGGAAGCCGAGCGGCTGCGTGATGGGGTAGAGCAGGAAGTGGCCCTTGCCGACGAGGGTCCGCGGCGCGCACGGCAGCCCGGGCGCGAAGTCCAGGCCGGCGGCGGCGGCCTTGCGGCGCGGCGGCGAGTCGGACAGCAGGCTCTCCACGCTGAACGGGCTGGCCTTGGGCGCGCCCGCCGCGCCGCGCTCGGGCCCCGCCGCCTCCCTGTCCGCCGGCCGGCCGGGCCGCGCGCCGGCGCCGCTTCTTTGGCTCGGGTAGAAGGCGGGGTCGCAGGTGCCCGGCGCGGGGGGCTCGCCGGGCGGGGCGGGCGCGGGCCCCGCGGCGGCGTGCGCGCTCGGGCCCTTGGCGGCGGGCGGCGGCGGCGGTGGCTCGGGCGGCTCCGGGGACAGGCCGCCGCCGCCGCTGTCGCTGTCGGAGCTGGGCGCGCTGTGCAGGGACAGGCCGCCGGGCGAGTGCAGGTGGCGGCTCTGGCTCTTGAGCAGCTTCTTCTCGTGCTTGCGCTTCTTTTTCTCCATCTTCTCCAGCTCCTTGCGCGCGATCTCCTCGGGGTCCATGGGCTCGCCGCTGCACGTGGTGGGGTGCGAGTTGTGCGCCGGCCGCCCGGGACCCTTCTTGGTGTTCTCCTTCTTCCGCCACTTGGCCCGGCGGTTTTGGAACCAGACCTAGGGCAGCGGGGAGGGGAGAGGAAAGCAGAGTCAGGCGGCCGGCCTGCCGGGGGGCGCCGGGCCGCGCCCGCCGCCGGGGCTGCGGGCCTCCCCGCTCCCCCCTGACCGGCCTGCACAACCTCAGCTCCGGAGGCAGCGGGGGCCGCGCACTGGTGACCGCAGGTGTCGGCGAGCAGCGTGTCCACCCGGAAGGAGCGTAGACGGGGCCTCCCGGCCAGCTTCCCGCTCAGGCTGCTCACCCCGGCCGGGGAGCCACCCTTTTGGAGGGGACGTGAGGGCCTGGCCCCTACCCACAGGCGGTGGGCTTCCTGGTCCGGAGGCAGAGGGCAGCTCCCCGCGCCCTCCTGGCTGCCTCCAGCTGCGTGCCAGACCCCGGCGTGGCCTCTACCAGCCGGGCGACAGAGCGGCAGGCCCGGTGCCCCTCCACACTGCCTTCCAGCCCCCTGGAGCCTGGGCCGAGCCTAGCTTCGGGGGTCTCCCGTGAAGGGACTTCGGGTGGCCTTCTTCAGGTGGCAAAGCTAGGTAGGACGCCAGCAGCCTTCCTGCGCCCGCTTCCACCGGCGTCTTTCCTTCCGGACCTTCCAGGCCAAGCACCCACAGAGCCTTCCAGGTGGCGCACGGGGTCTGTGCCACACGGGCAGGCGGGGCCTGCAGGGGTCTGGCTCAGCGGCTTCCCTCCTCGCTCTGCTGGACTCCCCGGCTCTGGCCAGCCTGTCCTCTGCCCGGGATACAGCAGCCCTAGATCCAGGCTGGGCCGTGGGCTACTAGGAACACAGAGGCGTGGCCGCCGAGACCCCTTCTTTCCGCTTCTTTGTTGCATCCACAGAGTCGCTGTCGGTAGCGGCGGTCGGGGCACGGGAGCCGGGTCAGCCGGTGCCCAGCGTTCGGCGGCCACCCCCGAGGCTGTAATCGCCTTTTCTGGGTATTTATTTATTTTGGGGTGTGTGTGTCCCAGGCTGCCTTGTCTCCAAGAACGGCTCATTATCGCATTAGTGGGGAAATAGGGGCCATGGTTTCACTCAGGACACAGGACAAATCGAATGAGAGGATTTCTAAGAGAAGAGGACGCGGTGGCCAAGCACAGGAGGACAACACCTTTAGACAAAGCTTCCCTGCTAGACAGGCCGCTCCGCCTCCCAGCCCAGCAGCACCCGGGCCAGCCGCACGGCGAACCCATCGCAGCACCCACTCCAGTCAAAGGAGATTTCTGTTCTCCAGGGAAGCATCTAATTATGCACAACTCATCTTGAATTTTTAACCCACCAAATTGATGCTGTGTTTTTTTTTTTAAGAACACGCAGGCTGTTTCCGAATGAAATCGAATTCTGTGCACACAGAAGCCCACTGCCCTCCGGCATGGCAGAGAGTCAGGCCCTTTATTCTCCCCTTTTCTCAACGCTGCCCTCCCGGCTCCCCGAGGCGAGAGCAGAGGCATGTTCCTACCGGAACGGCGCCCCGGTGGAACGGAAACCAACTCGCGGGCTCCGGCGCGGGCCCGAGCCGCTCCGAGGGCGCCGAGGCGCGCGCTGCGCTCCGTCCTCGCCCGCAGGTCGGCCCGCTCGGCCTGGCGTCGCCTCTGCCCGCGCGCAGCCCTCCACGACCCAGCTTTACCCCATCGCGCCGCTGCCCGGCTCGGACGCATTTACGGTTCGCGCGACCTCGGTGTCGCCGCCGCCTCCCCCCGCAGCCGCCTCGGCCTCCCAGGGCCACCCAGCTGCGTCTCCGCGGGGCGCCGCGCCCCCGACGGCCCCACCCTGGCCCGGCAGGCCGGCGCCCAGCGCGCTCGGACCAGAGACGCGACCTCGGCGCCGGGAACGACGCGGGCGCGGGCGGGCGGCGGCGGGTCTTTACCTGCACGCGGGACTCGACCAGGTCCAGGCGCAGCGCCAGCGCCTCGCGCATGAACACGTCGGGGTAGTGGCTCTCGTTGAACGCCTTCTCCAGCTCCTCCAGCTGCCAGCCCGTGAAGTTGGTGCGGGTGCGCCGCCGCTTGCAGCCCGGGCTCTCCTTGTCGGGGTCCCCCGAGTCTGCGGGCAGACACGGGACGCCGCGCGGCTCAGCCCCCGCCAGGCCCGCGCCGCCCCCCGCCCCCGCGCCGCAGAGGGCCCCTCCCCGGCCGCCCCCGGCCCCGCCGGCCGCGCCTACCTGACAGCTTGAAGGGCTGGCTGTCGCCGCCGACCCCGCAGGCGGCGGGCAGCAGCGGCGTGGGGGTGACCACCGAGGCGGCGGCGGCCGCGGCGCACGAGCCGCTGAGCAGGCCGTCGATGGAGAAGGGCACGGAGGCCGACTGCAGCTGGTGGCCCGCCAGCTCGTACACGTGGTGGTGGCCCAGCGGGTAGGGGAAGCCCACCACGCCGCCCAGCGAGCCCCCGAACTGGGCGTGCGGGTGCTCCAGGAGGCGGCCGTCCATCATCTTCTCGCGCCGGGGGCCGGCGGGGCGCGGGGGGCCGGCGGCGGGGCGCGGGGGCGCGGGCCGGGGCCGGGGCGGGCCAGCGGCGGGAGGCGCGGGCGGCGGCGGCGACAGGGACCCGGAGCCCTACACATGCTTCGCCCGCGCTCCGGCGCTTTACTTTATCAACATCAAGCTCGCGGTAATTAGCCGCGGCCCGGGGAATTTGGGACCAATAAGAAGCGCTAATCGGCTCTGACGTCAGAGGCGTGCTGGGTGCAAGGAAACGTTTTCCATATCGATTGCTAATTATACCTGACATGCACCTCAATAAACAGTATCAGGCCCTGTCACAACAAGGCGGGGCGGGGGGCGCGGGGCGCGGGCCGGGGGCGCCGGGCGGGCGGGGGTCCCGGCGAGCCCCCCAGCCCCGCCGCCGCCCGCGCCCCGCCCTCGGCACAGCACTAATAGATTTCCCTTTAAAACATTCACCGGCGTGTTGTGGGGATTTTTCACCAGAAATGCTCGACTCTCTGAACCTTTAAAGTGATGTTGCTCCAATTACAGAGCGACATTGAGCGGCAAATAGACTGATCCAATAATAGGAGATTCATCATCCGCTCCTTCCGAAGCTGTCACATTGAATTTAAAACTACAAGGGCTTCTCATCTCTCGGCTCTAGGCAGCGGGGGCGAGGAGGAAGGAGGAGGAGGAGGAGGAACGGGAGGGGGAGGGGAGGGGAGAGGAGGGGAGGAGGGGGGAGGGGAGGGGAAGGGGAGGGGGAGGAGCGGGAGGGGGAGGG